>NW_026641603.1:600000-756902 GCF_028554395.1 Pezoporus wallicus
GTTATTAAAGAAGAGCAAGTATGCAAGACCATGCCGTGCCAGATGTTTTACTTATCATAGGGGCCAGAATCAGGGAGCTGTTATCACAAGACTACTGAGGAGAAGGGAAGAGAAAGTTGCATGGGTTTTTCTTCAGCATCAGCCTCATAAAGGGTCACAGGGCTGGAGAGTAAAGGAAATACAAGCAGCAACATACCATACCATACAGGAGATCTAAAGCTCTGAGTCGGATAGACTCATCTTTGTCATCCAAACACTGGAGAATGAGATCCTTGTGAGACTGAACTGACTTAGGATGTGTCTTCAGGATTTTGGACATAGCTAGCAGCCCCAGGTATTTCACTGTGAAAGACAAAATAAAACTTCCTTCCAAATATAGAAACACTGCTTTGTGTTGAGCATGAGATCTTGATACTACGTGCTTCTACTGAAATACACTTGAATAAAAGTCTATGGTGAGAAAAAGCATTTTGGAGAAACAGTGCATTACAGAATACAGTCTTTCATTTCATAATCCCATACAGAGGCACATAATTACACATATAATCTTAATCACAGTCATCTTGCATCTCAAGTTTTATCAATTATTTGAAAATATGTAATATATAGAAACTATAGGGCTTGAGAATAGGCATCCTAGAATGAACACGCACTGAAGACTGGTGTATTAAGTAGGAGCCCTATTCTCAGTGGGAAAAACTCAGATGTCAGGTAAAAGGTTAGTACAAAAAAGGGTTTCACAGTGCTCTTTGCAGTCACTAAAATAAGTAAGTGCTCACTTTTGCATTTTACTATTATGCTTACACTGCCAAACACCCCTCGCTACTTTCCAAGCGGCAAGTTCATTCAAAGGGAAAACCCCAAGCAGGGAAAAAGAGAACTGATTTAGATTCACAAGACCACAAAGAGCAGCAATAATATGACTGGGTTTTAAAAAAGCTCATTATAAAGAAGTGCTCACTATCAAAATTTATCTCCACATTCAAAATCCCAGCAATCGTTCACGACATACCGGCCAGGAGGACACTGAACAAGCTGTTTAGAGGAACAGCTCGTGCCTCTAAGACTACTGCAGTTTCTCCCCAGTGGCTGGTTGCTAAAAGCTTCCAGAAGACATGCAACATACTTACAGTTCTGGTCAGAATCTTCTATCAATATCCTTAACTTCTGAACGCAAAGCTGGAAAAAAAAAGACCACATCATGCTTACTCCAAGCTTTAAAAGCCTTAATTAAAAGACATTAATGCACTCAATACAGCAGGAAGCATTCTGACCAAGACTAGGGCCTTTAGGGAAGAGGGTCTTGTTGCATTAACAGATTTCAAAACAAAAGGAACCCCTGCATGACTGTATTGACAGCAGCAGCTGAGGAGGAGTCAGGAAAACTCTAAATGAGAAGAATCTTCATTTTAGAGCAAAGGAAATTAGGTAATTTGTATAGGAAATGCTTCAGTCTGTAGGATTCCACCTGAGCAAGAGTGCTTCAGGGAGCTACTGCTTTAACTTCTGGCAGAGGAACATAATCCACTTTCCTCATGGCACTCGGGTTACACAGTAGAGCAGAACAAACAGCCCCCACCAAACCCCAGTGCTGTACCTGGATGCTAGCACTGTGATTAGGCATCCCAGAGGAGAGAGAGATCAAAACTGAAACACATAAGCACACATTTCAGTTAGTATTCCTGTGTTGTGAATGAATGCAGCACTAACAGTCAACAGCCAGCTCAGCTCCCAAGGAAAGATGCCAGTTGATTTTGTTGTTTCTCTGTTTGCTTGGATTTTTAGAGGGGAGAAAGTTGGGAGACAAACTATAGCTTCATATTCTTTAAGAGTAATAACAGCAGTGCAGAGAATAAAAGTGTGAAGGAATGAACTGCTGCAACAGCCAGGTCAAAGATTTGTTTTACTGCTATCACATAGCAGTCAAGACTGTAAATGTGTCATCAGCTACTGTATAGCTGAATTTTTACACAGGCACTTCCATAATGTAATGAGATGCAGCAATGGATCCTGGAGTTTAATGTAATTAGATTTAATCAAGCCAGCAAGAGACTGGAGGCACAAATCAGGTCCCCTTGTTGATTCCATTGGATGCCTGTAAAGCCCTGGCTGTGCGCAGCCCTGCAGCAGAGGTGCTGTTGCACTGATAACTGCTGCTGTCAAACAGCACAGCCAAGCCAGCACCAATGCTGAGCAAGTCACACAGGCTGGCCCTGGTGACTAATAACTACAGTGGCATTTTGCTCTTCATAATGAGGGCTCCATTTCAAAGAAGGTGGGCTGGATGCTCTGGTTTTGGGTCATGAAGAGAGCTGGTAGGGGGCAAGGTGCTGCTCTAATGCAGGCACATAGCTTCCCATCTCACCTTCTGACTCTGAGCTTTACATTACAGCACCTGAGGTGCACTGGGGGTTTGAATTTCCCTTTAATCCACAGAATATCCCTGCTGTGTCTCAGGGAAGCACACACTGATCCACAACAGAATGGAATTTTTTCCCCCCATCATGTCATCTCACATTTCCCTCAAGGAACAAAATGATTGCAGAGTTGAGTGACAGATCACCCTTTCCTCTTTGAACTGACCCAGTACAGCAAGTTCCTGCATCATTATCCAAACTACACACAAGAGGCAGGCTAATGGCCCAACTGTGGATGGCAATAACGCTCCAGTTCCACACTAAGACATGAAAAGCGCCAAGTCTGAGCAGCAATGCTGTCTTATCCCTTTCTAGCTTTGTTTCTCTCTCACTCCTCATTATGGAATTCGCATCCCTTCCCCAGAAACTGAAACTGTTAATCAATGATTCCAATTACCTCCTTTAAGGAATTACATCAGGTTTTTAAGCTGTGAAATTGGAGCATTAAAAAAATAAGTCTGCTCCTTCACCACGTAAGAAAACGTGGTCCAAATTTCCATGAAGCATCAGTCATTTAATTATGCTGCTGGTTTAATTCCTAGTTTTAGCAACATTTAGGAGCTTGCATACAAATAATCACCCATTGTTCATCCTTTCAGCCTTTAGTAAATACAATGTAGCTGTATTAACTTAGCCTTGACTGATAACAAAGGATTTCAGTAACAGTTATGCAATAACACACATCAACGTTTGCCAGGTGACTTATTTCAGTTATCAAACACATTAAGTTAAAAAAGGTTTACAGATGGTGTTAATGGATGACAAAGTTCATCATGGTTTGCTTCCAAGTTACAAATTTCAGTTCTCACCTGCTATTACTGTGTTCACACATTCATATAAGAGAGACATGGCTGAAGTGCTGAAACAGAAATCAGGTATTTTAAATAAGGAATAAAATGGGCACATTTTGAAGAGTTGTCAGCAGTAGCTTGGAGCTAGTTAACACCTTTAGTTACACAAGAAGTTTGCAGTATTCTGGTCCATGTACCTTCAAGCTAGATGAAATGATAACTGTTGGGAGAAGGAGCGAACATTCATTTTAAACTGAATGTTTAAAAACCAAACTTTTACAGTACCAGCACTGTAACACAAGGAACAGGGAAGGAAGTGGTCACTCCAAAGCTCAGCACCAGTTACTGAGCACTGAAGCAATCTTGTCCAAGGATCAAATTAAATCCTCTGTCCAAGGTCAAAAATTCCTGAGAAGGCAGCAGATGGAGTCTCCCTCTCCAAAGTCTCCCTCTCAAGTCTCCCTCTCCAAAGGGAACAAGTCACACATAAGCAGCAGCCTCCTTTGGTGTGCACATATACACTTGCTCCTGCTATAAGCGAGCAACCCAGTTTTAGCATATGATTTGCCCCAAAACTTAAATTCAAGACAACCTTTGCCAGCTGAACACACACACATAATGCAATTCTGAGGATTTCAGAGCTACTCAGAAATCCTCGTCTACACAAGAGGGAAACACAGTGAACCTCACAAGTAAAGGAGCAGACTGCAGAAGGGAGGGCTGCAGAGGCAATGAGCAAACAGCTCTGGAGGCAGACGTCAGCAGCGATACCGTGAAGGTCACTCAGCACACTGGATAACTGACTCCAGCACATTCAAACAAAAACCATCAGTTTTGTTCCCTGTGCACTTCGTGATGGTCAGGGGTAGTCTGCCTTGTGTTGACGTGATACCGAGATCCCAAATTACTGAAGGGAGACCAAACTGAACAGGGTGAAGTCCTCACAAACAAGAAAATGAATGACTACTGTGGGAACTGGGGAGAAAAAGCAGAGGCAGGACTGAAGACATACAGTTCATCTTCCTGCTGTTTCTGGTGAATTTGTATCTACTTGTCACTGCTGAAAAACCCCTCTTTAGGTATTTGGATGCAAGGCTGCTGGATGGTCTGCTCTGAATCAGCCTTAAAGGTAAACTAGGAGGACAGACAGAAACAGTTTGGCTTGAGCTGCTCAAGCAGTGACATCTCTCATACATACCTATGGATGAGGTTGGTCAGAGGCTCAATCAATTTCTTCCCCAGCCTAGGTTCTAATGGAGTAAGAGCACCAAACTATTAAAAAAAGTGCAGACAAGAAAGTGATTTAATAGCTGTTTTTAAGCAGTATAAAAAGCATGATTTCAAGTGCAGCTCATTATATTTAAACCAAGCTATACCGAAATGCTTTTCCCTCTTGGGTTATGTTAAACATTAGAAGATATTCCTGGTTTCTTTGTATTTGGATTTCATGGCAACTACACCTCCAAGCAAGAAATCTGTTTTTGCACCCGAGGTGTTTCAGTGAGAGCCCAAATCCTGCAAACACCCCTCAAGAATACTTGCCAGTTTTATGATTTTAATGAGAACCCAATTATTGGTAGAGGACGTCATCAACTTGAAGAAGAGGGGAGCAAGGGAAAGGTAGTTCTTGGGATTGCGTCGAGCCAGCTCACAAATAACATTTACTGCAGCAGACTGAACACCTGGGAAAGAGGTGGGAAAAGCAGAAATCTCATCAACACCTTCACTGTAACTGAAGCTTCTAGTGCAGAACCCTCAGAATGAGGGCAGCTGAAGATCCAAGAGGAATGGATCAGCCTCATTACCTCTCCCTAACAAAACCCCAACCCCTCAAGTATAGCCAAGTAAGTAAGTTTAGCCAAGGTAAGTAACAAACAATTAAATAGCTTTGTTCCAGAAAAAGTTAATCCACTAACACAGCTTCAATAGCTTCAAGTTCGAAGTAATAATTTTGAAGGCCTTTTAAAGAATGGATATTTAATAAGGCAACATCTGTCAAAACTCTATGTGCTTATCTACCCATTAAACAGGCCAACCAGCACCCAAAAGATGATTACAGCACTTCCCATGTATTCTTCTCTCCCTAAGTTCCAAAAGCAGACCTATGTACATGCTTTGGAGCAGAACTAATTCCCTAAAACGCACTCACCAGGATCTGGATCTTCAAGTTTCTCTTTAAGGCGAGGAAATGCAGGACGGAGGGACTCTGGGTATTTCAGAAACACTTTGTACATGATTAACACTGCCTTCTTCCTGATGTAAGGCTTTGTATGAGACATCTGTTCAGGAAACAATTGCAGTCAGGCTCTTAAGCAAATCTGTGTTTCCAGCTCTGCTCAAGGTCCTTATGTCCACTCTACTCTCTCAAAGAGACTCAACTACTTTCTGAGCTCAGAGCAAAACAGTGTCAGTTATCACTAGAAATAACAGCAATATTTGAGGTAACCCTCTTGAGCTAACTAAGATTTGTAAAGGCAAAGCATCAAGATTTTACATGGAACAAGTCTAAATTTAACAGCCATTTACCAGATTTGAACTATTTCACAATCTTTAATGACAGGAAAAAGTGATTTCAACCTTATCAACTCACCAGCGTCATGATGTCATTTGCCAAGTCCCTGGCAAGATCTGGAGTAACAAAACATGACAAGCCAGTCAGTGCAACTCCAGTATCATACTGGTTAGGGCTACTCAGATCCTAGAAAAGGAAAAACAGGCTCAAAAATTTAAGATCACACAGGATGCTGAGCAACAATTTTCTCAGTCCAGTGTTGTTCACCCAATACACATGAAGCAGAGCTCTACTTCACAGGAGGATTTATGTCAACTCTTAACAGAAATGGCCTCCAACACCTGTAACATGCAGCCAGCCTGGGCTTAATAATGGGCATAATTAATCCTAGTTAAACGACAGCTGGATACTGCAGCATTAGAGCAATTACAGACACCTTCCTCTGGTGGTATTTCAGGATGGGAAACTCTTGACATAACCATGAACATCTTTAAAGTCCTAAAAACCTGGTATTAAATACTAACCCTGCCAGGTCAAAGCCCAACTGCCATCAGCTTGTTGAACACTTCACAGTGAGTGAATAGCTTCATCTATTAGAGAAATGATGATTACTTCCCTTCCAAGCTGCTGGCAGCACCATCCATAAAGGTGCAACAGAAGCTGGGTGGGAGATACATTTCACTGGTCAAGTCTCCTTGGGCTTATTTGTACCCTGCATACTCCTACATTGTGTTTCAGGTATTTCTAAGCTTCAGGCTCTTAACAATATTAATGTTCATATCTGACTGTGTTCAAGTATCAACCCAGGTTCGTGTGTACATGGAGGCTGCTTTAGGAAAGTTATGCAGGGTCAGGCCTTCAGGATTCTCTGCCATTTGCACCCTATTATAAAACCTCTTGCAGGTGGTAGGAAATCAGACCCTACTGTAAGAATAATGAAATCTGCTTCTTCAGGAGCAACAAAACTGCAGTTCATTCCAGCTTTAACAGATTTTGAGACCTGATAAGCCCTTAAAATACAAAGTTGCTAGACCAATGAAACTTGAAAAAGCATAAAGATGCTTTTAAGTAAAAACGCAAGGCACAAAAGGAAGGAGTAGCCCAGTAAGTGACTGAAATTCAGTATAATAGTCTCCACAATAAAGAAAATGGTCGGACATCATTAAAGATATGCACTTTTCAGAGCAGAATGGCTTAAAAGATAAAGGCAAAAGCACCAGTTATTTAGGAAAGATACAGGATGACACCCTACTGATCTTTTTTAAGCAAGTGTAAGATATTCTAACTACCTAGATGGTAAAAATACAAGCACACCTTGTACTGGATCAGTCAAGTTTTAAAGTGGTGATACTTTAGAAAATTAAACTTAAGAGCTTTGAAAATAGATCTGTAATCTGAAGCGCAGGAAAAAAGAATGCTGCAACCCAATAACTCAGGAAGAATCCAAGTCACAAAGCTCTATGAGAATGAATATAACACACTTGGGTACACGAATACAGAATACAACTTTACATACACTCTTGACTTCTACAGACAATTACACCAGAAGTATCAAAAGCTTATTACCAGAAGAAAACAGACCCTCACAGACAGAAAATCTGTGGAGCAAGATGACTGTTCATTTTATTTAAGGAATTTTTCTGATCCACTACATTCTTTTAAGAGCTGCCTAAGAGCTTGATAATAGCACCAAAAGTTCTCATTGTCATTGTGTTGAATGAACAGAGAGCTGGTGTGAGACAGCACAAGTCTATGGAGAGCTTTGAAGCCGTTTCATTAACCCTTCAGCTTATGGAATAAGAGCAGATTTAACTCAAGTGAACAGAATTCTACTCAAACACCTTTATATTCCTAGAAGAGAAATTACAGATGTGAAAACACAACCAGGGAGTCAATGCAAGGCAAAAATAAGGACTGAAGTAAAAAGCTCACCTTTCGGATCTGATTCGTAGTCAACATGATGACATCAGTCCCTTCATGAAAGCACTGAGAGGCCGCGAGGTAACCGATGCGCTGCAAAAGGCAAAGAGGAAAAGCAACATCTGTAAAGTCAGTTTAGACAATGTTTAGATGAACAACTGGCAGCTTCAAAACCAGTAATAAAAAGATGAACAATTAGCAGGAGGTTTGCATAACAGAAGAGGCATGACAAGGCTCTCTAGAAAAGGGGATTTATATCAGGAAAGAATAAGCTCAGACAGGCAACATCTCCAGGCATAATACATCTATCTTAAGGATAATAAAACTAGCTTTACCTTCTCTACTCCATCCTTGGCAGTGTTCAAGGCCAGGCTGGACGAGGCCTTGGGTGATATGATTTAGCATAAGGTGTCCCTGCCCACGGCAGGGGGGGTTGGAACTAGATGATCTTAAGGTCCTTTCCAACCCTAACAATTCTATGATTCTACTTTGTTACAAGACAGAGATTCAATGACTCCAAAGATGTAGAAATAAGCTAGGATTGCCAGTAGAAGGAATGGAGAACATTACATTTATTTTGTCTGTGTTCACTCCTGACTTTCAGGCACTAAAGCTCAACTGGAAACTATTCCTTAGACAGTAACATTCCACCCTGTTTGGTAAAAAAGGTCTGCAACACAAAGCATGAACAAAACTCTTCAAGAAACATTATAAAGCTCTTCCAAAATAGAATACGCCTGCTATAAGGAATCTTAGGGGGCCTTCACATAAAAATACCCCATTTCTTCATGAAAGATATATAGGTATTGCCAGACATCTGGCAGAAAAAGCCTAGCCAAGCAGGGCAAGTATTACCTACGTACTAGAAACAAAGCCAGTTGCTTCCCTTCCATACTGAAGAAAGCAAACCAAAAGATGACATCCTAACGCATTCAAACACAGCTTGGCTGGTACAGCTGTAGCTACACAGCGAACTCACTTTGAATGTAAACTTTGATGCACTCATGACTTCAATGATGTTGAAAGCAGCCCAACTGATGTCGTAGCCCAGCATCTGTAACTGTGAGCAGAGAAACAAAGATAACAGCCTTCTGAAATAAGAGAGTCAAGAAAATAGGTCAAGACACCTCACAAAAGTGAAGATGTAACATGAGTCCAAAAATAACACTACAAGATTTCTCAAGCTCATGTGGAATGTTACAGTCTACACCACTCACAGTAAGGGAAACAAGCCTTGATGTTCCAGACACAAGATTTAAGCAGTTTGCATTAATTCCTGGTTACACAGTGATACGAACATCAGGGGAAAAGGGTTCTTTCCAGGATTGTTTTCTTTTAACTAAAACCCAGAACAGAAGCACAAAAGTAATTCTTTAACAGTTTTCTTCTCCTGGACAAAGGATGGCATAAAGAGAAACAACCAGTTCCAAGAGCTCAGGCAACTATTTGATAAGAAACAATCCAGCTGAAAACAACTTCTGAAAATTTGGTTAGTTTTAAACCAGAGCAGCTTCTTGAGCTAACTCAACAAAATACAACTGCACCAATCCTAGTGCCAGCACAATGAAGGATGGGAATGCGCAGCCTCTGCTGTCAGGCACATGTGGGAGCATCTTCACCTGCACCAGTCTGAGAAGAGCAGGCATCCAGACCAGAGACTGGCTCCCAGTCAGCAATACAAAACCAAAGATGGGATCACAGCAACCCCCAGACAGGCACTTACGTATGTAAGCTTGCAGACTGCATTTGCTTTCACTGCAATGTTATCCTGCTTGAGCTCCTGCTTGATCTCATCGATGCACTGGGAGATGTATTTTGCCTGAGGAAAAACAAACAAAAATTTGTGCTCATTTACCAGTTTTAGAGACTTGCAGCATGTTTGTGGGGAGAAGCAGCAGAACTCATCATGTGCAAAGTGCCGGATCTCACACACACTATTGACTGATGAAACTCATTACCAAGAAACATCACAGTTCTATTACAAAAACAAAAGCACGCTGAGATATTTCTTCAATGGTTTCCTGTCTCCATCAGAATTACACTGTTGAGTCCACAAGTCAATTTCCAAAGATTTGTTCCATCATGTACTATGGGGTCTGAACAAAACCCTAAGTTCCACCATCCCTGGAACACACACTGGTCACTCCCCTCAATGGGAAGACAGAGATCACTGTGAGTCTAGAATAAAAACTATGTCAAACACTATTAATAGCCCACAAATTTAAGGTGACTGATGAAAATACACTCTACAAGATACACTTTTTTTGGGGGCACACTGTATTTGGATGGCACTGCAGACATACCCCATAACAATCAGACTCATAGACACTGAACGAACGATGTATACAACATGCAACTGATCTACAAATACACTGTACCTTGCCTTGAATATTTTATGGCCACAGAGGAGCACGCTGGAACAGTGTCACCAAATCCTTCCCCACTGTATCTTGTTGCCACATCTTGGTCAGCAAGGTCAGCACTGGTTCGCAGTGCCGAACACTAACAAGCAGGTTCTTTATGTCCATAACCAGAAAGCATAATTATCATTTCCCATAGTATCTATTCTCAAACTGTATAATATTAGCTTAAGTTTCCTGGTGACCCCTTAGAAGTTGAATGTAAAACACTGTGTGACCAGGATGAGAAAAAAACCCCAAACCATAAACCCCCAGAAAACAGAAAGTTCAGTAACACCCAGTCCAGCACAGCTGAACACAGGCTCTGAGTCAGCAGCCACACTCATTGCCCCCAGCAGCCTGCAGGCAAACCCTTCCCTACCAGTGAGCCTGACACAGAATCCCAGAGTGGTCTGGTTTGGAAAGGACCTTAAAGCTCCTCCAGCTCCAACCCCTGTCACGGGCAGGGACCCCTTCCACTGGAGCAGCTTGCTCCAAGCCCCTGTGTCCAACCCAGCCTTGAACACTGCCAGGGATGAAGCATTAACCACTTCTTTGGGCAACCTGTTCCAGGGATTTTGAAGAGCAGAAAGAAGTCCTTCCAAAGCAGCTGTACTTCAAAGCCTAAAAGGCTACAAGGAATGAAAGACTCTGCTATATATAGAAAGCTTTAAAGGATCAGCAGGTATTAACTTTTTGTTAATCTCTCTAGAGTAGCACTGCCATGAATGAGCAATATGAAGAAAACTGATCTATTTAATCTAACACTGAAATCTGAAACCCAACCACCCCAACCAGATTCACTGCTACATTAACCATCTACATAAATACGAAGGAAACAAGTAGGTGTGTGTGGATCTTTGGTGAAGTTCTTCCCTGTGGCATCACTGACCTCTGCAAAGCCCTGGACATGGGCTGCACCGAAGCGTTTTCACCCCATGCTGCAGCCTGCAAGCTGCTCACCAGAGCCAGACTGGACACTGAACGGAAGAACAACCACTTCACTTGATGAACAAGACATGGCAGTCACTCAGCAAGTCACTCAGTATTTGGACAGAAACCAAACCAAAACCATTTAAATACTGAAACAGAACAAAACATGAGTATCTTGTAGTTTCCCAGCATTGATTTACTAATAGTTATTGCATAAATCCTTCAAATACAGCTATTTCTTCGTGTGGTAATTAAAAATAAATATTTCCCAGTATATAACTGGCTCAGTTCTTCCTTAAATGCTTTTGAGATCCCATGAAGAAAGGAATGCAAAAGGAAAATACTTCACAGTTCAGTTATGCTCACATTATTTGTTACAGAATCAACTATGCTGGAAAAGACCATCAGTATATTTCTTAACTACCAATTCCTCATTAATTCTGACAGTGTTATCTGAAGTCCTGCCAGGAGCCTACTCCACTGCTCCTAGGTTTTGGCCAGTCACAATATTCACAGACCTCTGGACATCCCCCAGGCAGACTGCTCTGAGCAAGCAAGGCCACCCTTAGGGCAGCCTTTCACTCCCAGGGCAGCCAGAAGCAGCAGAGCCATTAGAGGGATGAAGACCCTCCTCAACAGGATGGCAGTGCAGGCAAAGCTGTGAGACTGTAGTCAGAAGCTGAAGGGCAATATGATAACATGGGAATTGCTGAGAGGAGCTCTTTTATTCCTGAGAGGCTGCCAAGTGGGAAAGGAGCCGTTCCCAACACAGGGGAAAAGGCTCCTTGATGAAACACTTGGGTGTTTGTTTTCTCTCACATACTCTGCAGAAGAAGGAAGATGACAGGAACACACTCGGAGCAGTGTAGCTAAACCCATGCAGATGCGAGCACTGATAACAAAGCAAACTGGGAATACAGCACAAAGTCAGAAGTGTCATTTCTTAATGGTTCCACCAAGCAGTACAGTATGCATGTTATGTCCATTAACAAAATACACAGGCTAATTCTTAAAATAAGTCCAAATTCCTCAAGAATTCCAAGACCTCGCCTAGAAACTATGTGCAATCGAGTGAGTGCGAGTAGCTGAAATAAGAAGGAAGGCATCACAAATCAAAGTCACAATCCTTTGAAACAGAAGAAGGGAAAAGTGGGTCACAATTTATGGAATGGGCTGCTCTTGATTTGAGATTCAAACCTGTCACTTACTGCAACTACAAAGAACTCCCCACCCAGATAAGACAGCAAAGTGTCAGTGAACATTAGTCCCTATTTCTCTTGCACTTTCAGGGTTAAATATAGCGTATTAAGGATGACCAACAGTGAACACCACAAGGAGCAAGATATGATCTGATATAAATGTGTAACTACCCCATTCTAAACCAGAAAAGGTTTGGAATAAGTAGAACATAAATACAAATAACTGAAATAAGCACAAAATATGACATTTGTTTTAAGCAATGTAGGATTTATCATTTTTGTTGGACTGAGCCAAGCTCCATGAAATCACGTTGAGCACAAGCACATGATGGATCTCACATGGGTAAGATGCCACTGTTCCAAGTGAAGTGTTCCAGCAACTGCCCTTCCCTTCTTTTCCTTTCTTTTTTTCCAAAGAATCTCAAGAAATGCTCAATGCAATAGGCACTTACACCACAGACACCTTGTGGGGGTTTGTGCTTCAAGCATAAGATCCTGTTACAAGCGCAGCACAGATCAGCTGCCACCTCCTAACTTAGGAAGGAGGATGGAAAGAAATCCGTCTCTCTTGCCAGGCTTCTATCAACCCCCACCTCCAAAAGCAGTACTTCACATCAACAAATGCCACTGACCTAGTCCAATAGAATTTGTACACCTAGAATTGACTTCAGTACCTGGAACACCAGCATCATGCCATGTCAGCACATTGTAAGTCAACTGAAGTAACAATTAAGAGCATAAATGCACTGTTTGCTCTTAACACGAGCAAAAACATGCTGCTTTCCTCGGACAGTGTTAGAGAAAAGCATAGGAGCTGGTAACTTCTGTCATACATATCTAAAAATATTATTTAAATACCATAGAAAGGGCTATTTAAGGTAACAGGATCCTTTGTTAAGGGTACCCCATGACTGGATAGAAAGAGAATTGCACAGCACGTACTCCCACACTGTAGTGATCTCCCAACCACCTTAACTAAAACCATAAAGCAAGTGAAGCAGGTAAGCATGTAACAGGGTATAAGCAGGGACTGAGAAACTGCACAGCATTCATTTCAGCAGGTTTGCAGCAGCCAAAATAAAAGGGTGCAGAGGGTAGTCAGATACAATAAGGAACCCAGAAAACGTTACAACTTGAAAGGCATTATGAAAAGGCCAAGCATGTCTTTCACTCAGCTGTTGAGAAACAGCACTGCTATAGATGTTTTAATGTGTCTCTGCTTGCCTGGGTACCAAACCCAGCTTTCCAGGGATTTAGTCACTCATTTTGTAGGTAGGCTTAAGATCCCAGACTAATGCACTGTTCTCATCAGAAATAAACACTGGAGGCATGAAGGTAAACTATTGCCACTTCATTTGCAGCGATATATATATAAATATATATATAAATATATATATAAATAATACAGTCTTCACCTGTATTATTTATCAGAACCATGATTCATTACCCACTGCCCCATCCAAGCCAAAGGAGACTCCTCTCACCAAATGACACTGCTGAAGGAATGTGGAAAATCAATGTACACTTTCTTTTCTGACTGTTCCCTGAAGTTACAGATACCAACAGGAACTCAGTCTGATGCTGCCTATAAGCCTATGAACACCTCTGAACCTCATTTTAACAATTCACAGAGATGCAATGCAAGGAGCGTGCACCTTCCAGTTTCAGATCAGATACAAACTAGCCCCAAACAAACCACCACAGCACCGTAAGGCACTGCAGGAGACTCCACAGGACCCCAAAGAGCTGAAATACTCACACAAAGCACCTATGCTGGAAGCCACAGCACAGCTACGCAGCAAAAAAGTGGGTATTAGGTAGCAAACCCCAAAGAGTCCAGCAGAACCCAGCAAGCAAGTATCATCAGCAAGGGTCTACAGATGGCCTTTAGTATCTCCAGTCTGATCAGTTCCTGAATATAAATACTCCACTGTGATCACAGTATTTGTTAATTTAATTGCATGGCAATTAAACAATCCTCAGGGGCTTGTGCTATCTAAATGATCTCTGAGCAGACAACTTTTAAGACCAGAAAGACGTGTCACATCCCTGCAAACACAAGATGTACTCAAATTCATTTTACTATTACTATGCAAAAAGCTCTGCAAGTACTTTTACAGTAGATACCAGGTAATTTAGATTAGACCTTAGGCAGCAGCTCTTCCCTGTGAGGCTGCTGAGGCGCTGGCACAGGGTGCCCAGAGAAGCTGTGGCTGCCCCATCCCTGGCAGTGTTCAAGGCCAGGTTGGACACAGGGGCTTGGAGCAAGCTGCTCCAGTGGAAGGGGTCCCTGCCCGTGGCAGGGGTTGGAGCTGGAGGAGCTTTAAGGTCCCTTCCAACCCAAACCAGGCTGGGATTCCATGATTTTTCAATTTCTCAGTTCCAGGCATATTTCTGTGCCGAGTCCCAGGCTTTGATAAAGGCAGACTCTGTTACAAGCATGCGGTTTCGCTGCATGTGTAAGGAAATAGTCACATCCTTCTAAGGAACTCAAGAAGCTGTTGTTTCCAAGACTCAGCTGACTGGAACTATAGTTCAGAGGGAAACATCCCAAAAGAAGATGCTTGACAACCTATGAATACCGTGCCAAAACATACCACTGAAAACATTTCAATGATGCACCCCTCATTTACACAAAGCTACGAGCTCTTGTCAGTTATGGAAAGGTAGGAAGGACAACAAAGAAAGAGCTGTTTCATGGTCATCACTGACTTCTTAAATTCAGTACCAAATCTTGGTGTAATTAGGATAAATTTGTTCACCTACTCCCTGCTGTATAATCATACTTCTCACTCTAACCAAACTTGCATTTCTCAAAGCTGAAGCTTACTCACACTGTGATAACTGGAGGTGATAGGAGTTTATGAATCCTGAATTTGCCAAGAGGAACTGAGCCCACTGAAAGAAATCTTCAGCATATCCACACTGATGCCTACTTCCCTTTACACACCTTCACCGCACACATCTCAGTGAAAGCTGACAGGTTTGAACATCTACCTCATAAAAGAAAGAATAATAATAATAAAGGAACAGGTAATATAAAACCTAGCACTCAACTACGAGGTCTCCAGACTCCGTTTGATGAGCCCACAGTAAGTGACTGGGGAGGTAACTGGTATGAACCAAACATGTTTTCATGCCCAGTTACATGTCAGGATTCAACAGGACTCAGAAGTATTTCAGGTTTCTTGAACATATGCTTCTTATTTAAAAGCACTCAACCACCTTTTACGAGCTCCCAACACTACCTCTAACCATGTTACTTTCTGCATCTTTCAGTCAAACATCTTTATGCTTCCTGCCACCTGGATTTAAGCAGACTCCCTTTTAGGTAACAAAGCATTTCATTTTTCAGCATGAATGATCAGGCTTTTTAATAACCTAAGGAACACAAATGCTTCTTTGTAACTTGTCTCATGACTCGGTCTTTCTGATGTATGTCCTTCAATGCTTCCCTCACTGCTCTTCACATTGGTAGCATTTCCCATTTCTGGTGCAAAGAACACTTTTAAGTGAGAAGCCTAAAGGTACTCTTTGTACACCAGACATATTCACTAACCTACATCACAGAGGAAAAGGTTTTTTCAGTCACTTTTGTGGACACCGACAACATTAGGGGAAATCACACAAAACCCTATTTTACATGCTTCGACCTGGGACAAAGACCAGCATCAAAAAGCATCAAACAGCTCTCTGAAGATGACCACAGAACAGAAAGGTCATCAGTATCTTTGTTCTACTTTGATTTTTCTGGCTGTTCTTCCACCAGCCTCACAAAAGGTGCAGTGAATGGGCACTCCATTTCTTAGGAGGAGGTACCAGAAAGCTCTTCCTCTCCCCCCAGACCTGCCTTACCCATGAGAGAAAGCAATCCGTCTGGAGCCCTTCAAACCCTCAGAAAATGCAGCTACAAAACAATTCAGACTGGGAACAAAGCATTAGCCCCACTTGTGACACAGCCAATTAAGTAATGTTTAACACAGGAGAAAGCAAGAAGCTAATGAAAGGCAGCACTAATGCAAAGCCGCAGCTGCAATCTGCTTCTAATCATACAAGAAAATGCCCACGTCTTGGCTCATGCTCATGGCTCCAGGCCCTTCATTTTCTGTGACACAGCAGGTAAGGCAGGGACACTGTCCCTGCTACCTTGGAGGCCAGTACTATTCTGCTTTTCTACCCACTGGTGTGAGGTCCTTATCCAACCCTCCTTGTGTATTGTTTCTATATCTGACTTTGCCTTTTGCAGTGATTCACACGCTCAAAGAATTAACAATAGCAACTCCAGAGCCACTTGAAAGTGGGTGGAATAATGAGCTCCCTTCAAAGATATTAACACACATATGACAAGCAGTAACTGATCAAGCAGCAGCGGCTTAAAGAGCTGTCTCTCATCAATGAGCCCCACGCTGCTTATCAGTTGGGCTGGATTTTCACTCTTGGGCACCAATAAGCTTTTTAGCATTCCTCAAAATTCCCTTATTACGTTTCATTCCATGTCCTTTACCATTAGATACCAATACTGCAACAGCGGCTCGAGGCCAAACCCTCAGAAGGCCATGGCATTAGATGGTCTTTAGCCTCATATCATGACAGGCTGTACCCAAAAGACTTTTGTGACCTTAAAAGATTCCTCAAAACTCCTTATGTCATCATTTCATCTGAAAACAGCTCAGAGAAGTAGCTGGAATGTGTGCCGTGGAGCACAGCAGCACTTCTTTAGGGGAAAAGTGTTTTCAGCAAGACGAGTGCACTGTCCTGAGGTAACAGCTGCTAAGAAGCGAGGACACGCTGCTGTCCTGGGTTCAGCAGTAGCAGTACCAATTTGGTAAGACCAGTCTCTGGGCAGTGAAAGCCATATTTCACAGCATGGACATGCAACATGCCTCTTATTTAGCATGATACTAGTAACTGAAAGTAATCCTTATTTTTTCCAAACCAGAAACACCGACTGCTCTTTTTGTTACTCTACCTTGCTTCTGCACAAAGCAACTTAAACGCAAAGCAGGCATGAGATACTTACCACCAAACACTTCACACAAGAAGATGTGGACTTTTTAATGCCCTTTTTCCTGAGAGTATTGATTACCAAAAGCATGAAGGGCTAATCCTGTGGCACACACCAGCACATTCTCTGGCTGAAGAGGGAGGCAATTTTCTCAAGTTATGAGAAGAGCACAGACATTTCGCACAGGATGTTTAACCCCTTCTTCCTCCTTAAGTGTCCTCCAGTAAATCAAAGACACTTGAAACACAGCGGATCTGAACAGGACAAAGCACCACTCATTTAACATCTCTGTTTCTGTATTTTATCATGTCAGTTTTCTGAAGGAACCTCTCACCACAGCATCTGACAGCAGCTTCCTTGTTGGGAACAACAAACTTCTTAACTGCAAATGAAAGAGCCAAGTAACATCAAAGGATTACCCCTTCCTTTACTTCACATTCAGGAGAACATCTCTAAATAGAAATCATTTCTCAGTTTGGAATATCTTGGAAAAAAAATCCATTATACTTCTAACAGCCTATGGTACAAGCCATTCCCCTCCTGTGTAGCAGATCCATAAAAAGTAGCTCCAAAGTGGGGAAAAGTTATGCCATAGAGTACAAACCCACCTCATAACAGGTAAAAGGCTTACCAGTTTCATTAGCAAAAGGATTCATGTTCCAAATGAAAGAGAGAGAATGAGATAGGAGAAGTGAAGGTCAGGGGAGAACCTAATAGGATCACGTCTTCCTTGCAGGTTTGGCTCTCCCTCAAACTTTGAATTGGCACTGGGAAGCACCACAGGGATTAAAGCATCTGTACAGAGTGCTGGAAAGTAAACATGACACGTCAAACCAGGAAAAGAGCTAACGCTGGTGTGCTACCTCATTCCTTCCACACTAGTATTTACTTCGCAGAAGGATGAGGCAGCTCCAATTTTCCCCAGAAGACTGGAAAACGGACAGAGTATGTCTGCACAGGAAAGTGATTGTGTTAACCAGCTCCTGTCCTTACCTCCCACACTACAGAAGGCCAGAATTTCAGTTTCAGTGTTTTAAACTCAAAATAAATGGGTCAGCTTTGGATACAGTGCAGAAACTAAAAGCCAAGTGGTCTCCAACAGGTAATTAAGCACTCTGGAAGAAGAATGTGAACTAGAGTGCCAGGCAGCCTCCTATAGCCCCTCAGTTCTCAGTGAGCTGAGGAGGACACTCAGAGCTGTGGTGCTCCATTCACTTCACAACCAGCCTTGGGGTGTGCACGTAAGAGTCCCAACAATTCAGGGTGAACATATACCCAGCAGGTCTGTCAAAAAGCTGTATTGAGAAACCCAATGGGTGACAACCACTTGGCACATCCTGCACTGCACACACATCCTTGATGTGCCAGTGAAATAGCAGCTACACTGGTTTGTGATGCTACCTGAGCAGGAATTGGGAAAGGAATAAGTCTTACTGTCTTCTGTCTACCAGGAGAGACTGCCCAGAAAGAGGAGGGGGAAAAAAGCGATGGCAGAACATCCACATGAATGAATTCCAAACAAGAACCAACATATACAACAGAAATTAACATTCTGGATAACTAAATCAGAAGTCAAAGCAATGATCATGCCTTCATTTCTTTCCATGTCATTTTAACAACACCCTTTCCAGAGACACCTCTCTCATACAGTACCGCTGCTGAGCTGAGACCAACAGCCAGTATCCTCACCGCTAAAGCATGCTGCTGATTGCTTTAAACAAATTTGCTCTTCTGAATAGGACAGAACGGCTGTCTGAAGCTTAAACACTCATCCTGAGCCCCCCAAATGTTGACCAACTGCAGGATTAGAGCAACACGTAATAAATACAATGAACAACGGAAGCACTGCAGGAAAATAAGGAAGAATTTTTGCAGCTACTTCCTCTAGAACACCATTCCAATTTCATAATATCCCTTGAAAAATCAGTAAATGTCCATGACCACTGACTGGGAAGCACTGAATCAACACCCAGCACCTTAACAGCAGGTCTGGAGCCCTCTTCAGCTAGCTGAGCTAGAAAAAGGCACAGTCCCACGCTGTCTGCAGTCACTCTATGTGATTTAGCAAACTCTTTGAAGGATTCTTGAACATCTCCTCACTGCAACATCTACTGATGAGCCAAACACATCCTGAAGTTCAGGTTTTAATTTCTGCTGTACACACAAGGATATAGAAAGGATCTATCCCGATAGTTACGTGCTTTAAAATCTCACAGCTTCCGTTTCAAACTAAAGAGCTACCATCGTTTAAAATACTGTCATGCTACAGTCCAACTGTTGTAATTTACACCAGCCTCTTGCAGCAAGAGGTAACACATTTGCTTTGCCCTCACTGTGTCCTAGGGAGCTTGCCTACCGGTATAACAACTTCCTTCAAATACACAGAGCTCTACTAAATAGCCTGAGGAGTATTTTTTCCTATCTCCAAAGGGGATCAAAGCCAGCACATTTTAACTATTTCTTGTCAGAAACTGAGAACAAACTTGGCATGGCTTATGCTGCACAGGAACTTGCTCATCCTGACTGGGTAACAGCACTTGTGCTCTTTCTGAAGTCCTGGAAAGGGAGCTATGCAGAACAAAATTACATTAGGAATGAGAACAGTACATTCAACCCTCCTCCAAGAGGAGCAGTGCCACGAAGGCCTGGACCAGCCTGGACCTTCATCAGGGGGATGCTCAGAGGGCTGATAGCTGACGAAACATTTTCAGTCCTATGCACAAAAGAATAAAGCATATTTACTAAAAGCAGCAGGACACACAAACTGGGCCTAAGCATGCTATGGGGAAGGGCTCTGTAGAAACACTGTTCACCTGGTCCAGCTTTGAGTATAAGACATTAAGCGTTCACATGAACATGCCATTTCCACCTCCCCGTGTATTCTCCCACATTTTGTAGGGCACCGCATGTTTCACAGTAGCACTGTCTTCCCCTGCCACCAAATCAACACCCATAAACTTAATGTAAGTTGAAGATAATGTAATAAACATGTAAGTTTCCTTAACAGAGGACAACGTGTTGCTCATTAAAGAGGCCTAAAAGTCATTTGAACATCATTGGGGTTTTGGAAGCTGTGCTTTGTGCTTCAGCCCAGCAGCATCAGTGATGGAGATCACAGTTTTCCAAATTAAGTGGTTTAATTTAGTTACACATTTACAACTATTTCAGATGCTTTTAACAGCTGACACCATTTGGACATTGTACTTCCATGAAGAGACATCATCGTCCACAAACGTTTTTAGGGTTTGAGCCTGTCACCAACTCCACAGCAACTCACCCTAGCAAAGTGTGACTCTTAAACCACTCATAAGCAAGCTTCTAAGGCTACAAAGATGAACGTAAATGATGCCGTTATGATTAGTGACTGTTACTTCCCAATTAACAAGTGACACTTCAGTGCCACAAGTCTCACATAACATGTTCTTGACGCCTAATTATTCCACCTATACTAATTTCCTGGTCACATGCCTCTAATACAAGAGGCAGTAACTGGCCAACACATCCAGTTGCTTTCTGCCTACATGAGCTTTCAAACAAGGAGAACACATTTTAGACACAAGGTATACAAGATGAATAATCACAACGCTGAATTATGACTGAACTCAGCCTTCCTGAATGAAGGACACAGCTGACTTCAGTACCTGACTGTAGTGATACTGGAAGGAATTCCTTTGAGTTATACAGATATACCTCACAGATCCTAACACCACTGTAACACACTCAATAGGAAAGCGAGTACCAAGCACGACCCTCCCTCACCCTCCTTTTCAACTCCCTCCTTCCCTAACGCTTTCTTTTCCACCACAGACTCTCCCTTTGGGCCCACACCCCAGCGTCCTCTTCCTCCTTTTGATTCCTGCTTCCACTTTCCCCACACCATCATTCCCTTTCCGGCATGGCCGAGACAGCGGCTGCTGCTGGGCCTGGCACAGCCTCCTCCGCGGGGAGAACGGCTCCCACGGCGCCTACCGCCCCGAAGGGGCAGGAGCCCACAGCCAGCGCGCAGGGATGAGGCGGGCAGCCCAGGCCGGAGCCAAAGGGGAGCCGGCCAGGGCAGGACCCGCCGAGCGAAGCCGGCAGCCGGTCCGCGGTGGGGGGGGATGGAGCCGGGCCCGCTCACCTCGTCCTCCTTGTGATTGCGGATCCCTCGCACCAGGTCCTGCAGGTTCTTATCAAACATGCGGTCGATGCTGCCCTTCACCATCTTCAGCGCCATGGCGGCGGCGGCGGGGCCGGGCCGCGGGGCCTGCGCTCGGAGCTGAGGGGCCGGGCCCAGCCGGGAATAGGGACGGGAGCCGCCGCGGCTCCTGCTCCAGCGAGAGCCGGGTGAGAGCAGGGCGCTGGGCTGGGGCAGCCTGGAGAAGAGAAGGCTCCTGAAGGGGAGACCTGAGAGCAGCTCCAGTGCCTGAAGGGGCTGCAGGAAACCTGGAGAGGGGCTTGGGACAAGAGATGTAGGGACAGGACAAGGGGAATGGCTTGAACCTGCCCGAGGGGAGACTGAGATGAGCTCTTAGGCAGAAGCTCTTCCCTGGGAGGGTGCTGAGGCGCTGGCACAGGGTGCCCAGAGAAGCTGTGGCTGCCCCATCCCTGGCAGTGCTCAAGGCCAGGTTGGACACAGGGGCTTGGAGCAAGCTGCTCCAGTGGAAGGGGTCCCTGCCCGTGGCAGGGGTTGGAGCTGGAGGAGCTTTAAGGTCCCTTCCAACCCAAACCAGGCTGGGATTCTATGACGTTATCTGTACCATGAGGACTCCTATGAACATAACTGTAACCCTTTGACTTTTTCCCTTAAGAAGGGAAACCCAATGCGTAGAGGCTGATGTGTGTGGCTATTCCTGAATAAAACAAAAACAAACCCATGGGCTCTGTTCTTCTGCCAGGGTCCAACAAAAACAAGCTGGAAGTCAGAGTCTGAAGACGAGAACAAAGGGGGAAAACCACTGGAAGCAAACAGAAATCCTTTTCCTTCCACCCGCTGTGCAGCAGCTCAAAGAGCCCAAGGAGATCTTGGCAATGTCACGTCTCCTTTTTGTTTGCGAGGTCCTTTCTGTTTATTCCTCTGCTTTCCCAGATGCTGGAATCCAGCTCTGGAGATGAAGGTGGGGTGGGAAAGCAGCTCCACGACATTTTCTTGTCTCCCTCCTGTTCCGAGGAACCACCCATCTGCAGTGGAACGTCACCCCCTGCGCAGACACCGATCAGGGATCATGAGAGCGTTGGACACATGGGGAGAGGATGAGCTTGTGAAAAGCCCTGGTTTAACCCGGACCATTTCAGCAGGTCCATTAGAGCCCAGGCCCACACACAGTGATGCCATCACACTGTCCCACCATCCCATTGTCCCACCATCACACTGTCCCACCATCACACTGTCACGCCATCACACTGTCCCACCGTCACACTGTCCCACCGTCACACTGTCCCACCGTCACACTGTCCCACCATCACATTGTCCCACCATCACACTGTCCCACCGTCACACTGTCCCACCATCACATTGTCCCACCATCACACTGTCCCACCATCACACTGTCCCACCATCACATTGTCCCACCATCACATTGTCCCACCATCATAGGACATCACACCATGCATGGCAGCCCAGGCTGGGAGATGGATAAGGAGCTGCTGAGGAAAATTTAAATGGAAAAAGAGGCTTATAAAAAGTGGAAGCAAGGACAGGCGGCCTGGGAAGAGTACAGGGATGCTGTCTGGGAAGCTAGGGACCAGGTTAGGAAAGCTGAGGCCCAGTTAGAATTACACTTGGCTAGGGATGTTAAGGATAACAGGAAGGGATTCTACAGGCACATAGCAAATAAAAACTGGCTAGGGACAGCATGGGCCCCCTCAGGAAGCTCTCCGGAGAACTGGCTACACAGGAGTTGGAGAAGGCTGAGGTTCTGAATGACTTCTTTGCCTCGGTCTTCACTGGAAAAGGCTCTGACCACAGCACCCAAGCCTTGGAAGGCAGATGCAGGGACTGTGAGAATGAAGACCTTGGGCCCACTGTAGGAGAGGAACTGGTTTGAGACCATCTTTAAAACCTGAACGTGCACAGATCCATCCATGGGTCCTGAAGGAGCGGGCGGATGAAGTTGCGAAGCCACTGGCCATAATATTGGAGAAATCCTGGCAGTCAGGTGAAGTTCCCGAGGACTGGAAAAAGGGAAATACAACCCCCATTTTCAAGAAGGGGAAAATGGATGACCCGGGGAATTACAGAGCAGTCAGTGTCACCTCTGTGCCTGGCAACATCTTGGAGCAGGTTCCCCTGGAAGGCAGATAAAGAGCATGGCGCTAACCCTAATCGTTGCCGTAGGTAATATCTAAAGCCCGTCGAATTCCCCATCTCTGCCTCTCCCGGCTGTTGCAGCTCGGATCTGTTTGAACAACCAACGCCACCTCCTGTTTGTGCTGCGGCAGGTTTGCAGGCAGCTTTCCCGGGAAGGAACTTTCCCACTCCCAGCTGCATCCTTAAGGGATGCTGTGCCTTGGGATTGCTCAGGATGGGCTGCTGAGCCTCGGTGTTTGTCGGTGGGAGGGCACAAGCCTGAGCATCATATCCGCGATGGAGCTGCGCTGCACCTGCAGGGCTTGATCCTGGTTTTCCACAGGCAGCACCTCTGTTCTTGCTGTTTTCCAGCGCTCTCCTGTCCCAGTGCTCGGAGTGCTCCATGGGTTCCGCTGCCCGCACTCCATCCCTATGAGGTTCAATGAGCTTTGGCTCTTGTTACGTTAATGGCTGGTTTGGGGTAAACTGAACTGGGGGAAAGAAACGTGGAATTGGTGGTTTTCAGCCTCCAAAAGGGCAAAAATAGGATTTTCTGCTGAACTCAGGCTGGGCTCAGCAGCTGCTGCAGCATAGGGTGACCTCAGGACCGTGGTGCTGGAGCTGTCCCAGGGCCATGTAGCTCCACATCCCCAAACCCAACCGAGAGGGGCAAACACAGGCAGGGTTCACTGGGAGCCCAGCCAAGGGCAGGGGCTGCCCTATGGCACATCCCAGGCACAAGCAGGGTGATGGGTGTCTGAGTGTCGTGGTTTAAACCCAGTCAGGTAACTCGTTCAATCACTTCCCCCCTTCTTTCCCTCCTCCTACTCCCGGAGGGACGGAGAGGAGAATCGAAAAGAATGCAACTCCCACGGGTTGAGATAAGAACAGTTTAGTAACTAAGGTATAACACAAATCACTGCTGCTACCACCAATGATAATAATGATAAAGGAAATAACAAGGGAACAGAATACAACACCTCACCACCCGCTGACCGATAACTCGGCCCCCCCAGCCCGACCAAGCTCCGACCGATACCTCCTCCAACCCTGCAGTCTCCCAGCCCTTCTGGCTAACTCCCAGTTACCTCCTGGGCATGACGTGCTGTGGTATGGAATACCTCTTTGGTCAGTTTGGGTCAGGTGTCCTGTCTCTGCTTCCTCCTGGCTTCCCCTCCTCCCTGGCAGAGCATGAGGCTCACAAAGTCCTTGGCCAAACCAAAACATCCTTGTTATCAGCTCTGTTCCCAGGCTGAAAGTCAAAACACAGCACTGCACCAGCTACCAAGAAGGAGAAAAAATGACTGCTGCTGCTGAACCCAGGACACTGAGCTGGGGTGATGGGTGCCCCTGTTGGGGTGCTCGTGGTAGTGTGTGTACTAGTGTGACCATGCTGGGGTACCCCTACAGGGGTTGGGGTTGCCCATGATGAGATGCTCTGAACAGGATGCCTGTGACAGTGTGCCTGTGTTCAGGGGACTTTGATGGGGTGCCCCATGTTGGGGTGTCCATATTGATGTGCCTCATGCTGGGGTGTCCATATTGAGGTGCCCCATGCTGGGGTGTCCATATTGATGTGCCTCATGCTGGGGTGTCCATATTGAGGTGCCCCATGCTGGGGTGTCCATATTGATGTGCCTCATGCTGGGGTGTCCATATTGATGTGCCTCATGCTGGGGTGTCCATATTGAGGTGCCCCATGCTGGGGTGCCCACATTGATGTGCCCCATGCTGGGGTGTCCATATTGAGGTGCCCCATGTTGGGGTGTCCTTGGTAGGATGCCCATGATGGATTGATGTGCCAGGTGCCTATACATGAGGGTGCCCTGTCCCCAGGTGACCATTCTGGGATGCCCCTGTTGGGGTGCTCGTGCTGCTCCGTCGCTTCCTTCCCACTGCCCGTCCCTGCCCGCCCCTGCCCGCGAGATGGCGCCGGTGGCCCGGGAGAGCCGGGGGGGATGCGGCGGAGGGGGGGACACGCACCCATGTGTGGTGCCCCGTGTCAGGGACAGGGAGTGACCCGCGTTTGGGTGATGGGTGCCCATGTTTGGGGATGGATGCCCATGTTTGGGTGATGGGTGCCCCATGTTTGGGGATGGATGCCCATGTTTGGGTGATGGGTGCCCATGTTTGGGGATGGGTGCCCCGTGTTGGGGTGGGTGTGATGGGTGCCCCTTGTTTCGGATGGGTGCCCCATGTTTGAGGATGGGTGCCCCATGTTTGGGGATGGGTGCCCCATGTTTGGGTGATGGGTGCCCCATGTTTGGGAATGGATGCTCCATGTTGGGGTGGGTGTGATGGGTGCCCCATGTTTGGGAATGGATGCCCCATGTTGGGGTGGGTGTGATGGGTGCCCCATGTTTCGGATGGGTGCCCCGTGTTTGGGGATGGGTGCCCCATGTTTGGGAATGGATGCCCCATATTGGGTGCCCCATGTTTGGGGACGGGTGCCCCATGTTTGGGTGGGTGTGATGGGTGCCCCATGTTTGGGGATGGGTGCCTTGTGTTTGGGGATGGGTGCCCATGTTTGGGGATGGGTGCTTCATGTCTGGGGAGGGATGCCCCATGTTGGGGTGGGGATGATGGGTGCCCATGTTTGGGGATGGATGCCCCGTGTTGGGGTGGGTGTGATGGGTGCCCCATGTTTGAGGACGGGTGCCCCATGTTTGGGGACGGGTGCCCCATGTTTGGGGACGAGTGCCCATGTTTGGGGATGAGTGCCCATGTTTGGGGATGGGTGCCCCATGTTTGGGGACGGGTGCCCCATGTTTGGGGACGGGTGCCCCATGTTTGGGGATGAGTGCCCATGTTTGGGGATGGGTGCCCATGTTTGGGGATGGGTGCCCCATGTTTGGGGATGGGTGCCCCATGTTTGGGGATGGGTGCCCCATGTTTGGGGATGGGTGCTGTGTGTTGGTGCCGGCTGAGCTGTGATGCAAGGGCAGGCGGTGTCACCGGGGGCCAAGCACGCAGCAGGCACGGGGCCAGCCAGGGCTGCGGGGACAAGGGGCCCATTCAGGCGCTGTGGCTGCTTTCGCCTGCTCCTGCCCTGCAGAGCACGTGCAGCTGGCGTGGTCCCCTTGTCCCCAGCCCTCCAGTGCCTTTGTCCCCTACTGAAGTGAACAGCATCACCCCGAGCACCCCTGTGCCGAGGCAGCCACAGCACCCACGGGCACAGCAGCGGGTGCCCCATGGCCCAGCAGTGGGGACACCAGGGGCAAGCGCTGGAGCCATCGCATGAGGGGAAGAGCTCTGCAGGGCACCGCGCACCCACGCTGGAGGTGGGATCAGTGTGGGCTTGTTCCAGTGTTAACTGCGGTGGGGTTTGGGTCTGGCTCAGTGGGGCTGAGCAGGCAGCAGGGTCACAGTCCCCCTGGCTCATTCCATCTTGTTCTCTGGGGGATGTGGGTGTCTGGCTCCTCATGTCCAGTGACAGTGCTCCCATCCCTGGGTGAGGGTGGCTCCAGCAGCCATGTGTGGATGGGGCAGAAAGCCCCCAAACTGGGCTCAAAACCGTTTCCAGGACCAGACTGGGGTCATTCACAACCACAAAGGGCTTCATCCTGCACCTTTTGCCTTTTGCCATCATCCCCGGTGTTGATGTCAGTGCTGCTGCTGCATCCCGAGAGGAAACTGTTGCAGCGTTTTGTTGTTGTGGCAACTGCAGCCGGAGCATCCCTGGGGAGATTTGGCCCACGGAGGTGCTGGGACAGATGGAGAGGACAGATGCTGCTCCATCATGTGGAAGGGAGCTCCTGGGTGCGATGCGGGATTGACCCTGGGAAATTAAAACAGGGCTCAGAAAACTGCACGTGAGCCATGGAACAGGGAGGGGAAGGGGAGCTCTGCAGGGCCAGGCTCGTGTTTGTGGTGTCCTTGTTTCATGGGGAGGCTGAAGGACTGAGACCTGCGATTCCAGCTGGGGTTAAAACTGCTCCAGGAAAGGAGCTGTGCAACGGGAGCCATTTGCAGAGCCTGGGTTTTATTGGTCCTACCACGAAACAGTGAACAGAGCTTGGCCACGCTCCAGGCTCCAGGGGGAGAGAAGGAAAAACCACGTCCCACCAAGGGCACCAGCAGCCGTGTCTCAGGAGAGCCCAAAGGAGAAACAAACGGGCAAGATGTGGGTACCACAATGAGAGGAGGCTTCACAGGGCTGGGGCATCACCGCAGGGAGCTGGCCACATCCCCTGGGGCTATGGACCACCAGCATCCTGCCGGGCTGCTCCAGGGGCTCCAGCTGGAGTGTTTAACGTGAAGGGAACAGACTTGCATTAACCCATTGTGTGATGTGATGTGTTCTTGTCAACTCCATTGGGTCAATACTTGGGATGAGAGGGCGCTGGAAAGGTGAGATTCTGGAGCAGCCAATGTGCACCTTGACACTGGCCCCCATCCCACCAAGCACTCGCACTGTTGATCACTCATGAGCGAATTGATGCACCGCTGCAGGGATCTGATCCCACAGCTCCAAATGGAATAACAACAACATGGGAATGAGCTCAGGAGGTGCCTTTGCACATGACTTGTGCAGGGCAAGCTCGGAGCATATCTTGTGTAAGATGCCCCGGATGCACCGCTGACTTCCCTGTGCCCCCATACCCACAGGAGCCAGGATCCCTGCTCCACTTGCTGCCTGCCCCAGGGTCCCTGGGCTCTGTGGGAGCAGCAGTGGGATGCAGGAGTGGTGGGATGCAGGAAGGGCTCCGACTTCAGCTCTGAACTGCCCTGGTTGAATGACCCCAAAAATGAGAACTTCAGAGCTGGGGACAGAGCCGCCCCCACCTCTCAGGGGGTTGCTCCCATCTCCTGGGGACCAGTTTTGCTCATTGGGCTGGCAGGAGACAAAGCCTTGCCCTGCTCACTTCCCTCTCTTCTCCCAGGTGGAAAACTCAGAGAAATGGGTGAAAAAAGGCTCCCCTGGTGAGGGCAGGACTTCCAAACCCAACCTGCCCAACAAAGGACATCAGTGCTGGCACCCGTGCGCACGCTGCAGCCACATGGCCAGGCACGGCCTGGATCCATCCGGGAAACTCTCATAGCTTCAACTGCTCTTCATTAGCAGCCCAGGAGCCTGCTTGGGCCACACAAGGACTGGGACGACAAACTGATTAAAGAGCAACCTAACGAACTCAAAGAGAATTCTTTAAACGGAGCCTGCTGTGCCTCGGAGAACTCCTGCCATGTCTATTTATTTAAATTTAATGGAATTTTGGTGGTAAGCTAATTAAAGATGAATTGATTATTTAAGAGGCCGTCAGAGCGGTTTAAGCGCTGCTGACTTGATGATTTTAGTGTTTTCTTTAGAAAAGCATTCCTAGCTACGGAGCTTTCCGCATGGATGGACACTTAAGGGGTGGAAAGGGTGCAAAGAGGAAGGCGGCCGAGTTCGGACCCAGATTCGGAGGCGTTTCGGAGGGAGCCACGTGCGTGGGGACAGGAGCAGGGACACATCGCAGGGCTCCAGTGAACGGCCCCGGGCCTCAGCTTGGAGGCAGGGACCTCCAAGTCAATAGAGGTGCTCAATAACGCACCAAACTCACCTGGAAACCTCCTGCTCTGGCACACGGTGCCTCCGGGATGCAGCTCGCAGCTCAAACATCGGCGTCTCCGTGCGTCACCAAGGCGGAGGGAGCAGGAGCCTGAAGCACTTTGCAGATGCCTGGGTCTGGAGCCGCAGCCCAGCGCAGGGGGAGAGCGGATGCGATCGCTCCGAGGTATGGGCTGAAGCCTGGCTCCGGAGCAGGCGGCCCCCAGCCTCCCTGGTGTTTGCAGCTGGTGATGCCATGGGGACAGGAGCTCCCTGTGCGGGTTCCACAGTGGGTTTGCTGCCCGCAGCCCCCGGGATGTGATCAGACATCGGAGCCCTTCCATTGCCCCTTCCACAGGGAGGCCTGGGAGAGACTGAGATGAGCTCTTAGGCAGAAGCTCTTCCCTGGGAGGGTGCTGAGGCGCTGGCACAGGGTGCCCAGAGGAGCTGTGGCTGCCCCATCCCTGACAGTGCTCAAGGCCAGGTTGGACACAGGGGCTTGGAGCAAGCTGCTCCAGTGGAAGGGGTCCCTGTCCGTGGCAGGGGTTGGAGCTGGAGGAGCTTTAAGGTCCCTTCCAACCCAAACCATTCCATGATTCTGTGATGCGATGACCACAACTCCGTGGGTCCCGCACCCACCTTTGTCACGGCCCTGCCTTTGGGACAGGTATTTCTCAGGGGGGATCACACATGTGCACCCCACAGGAGTCCCTGGTGCTCTGTGGGTACGTGCTGAGCCATCGCTGCTTGTTGGGGTGCACTCACTGTCCCTTTGCCAAGGTGCAGCGTGGGGCAAGGTGACCCCCGTGCCCACAGTGGGTGGGACTCCCGCATCACCCACTGCAGCTTGCAAGCCATAGCTCGTTTTGGGAAGCCCCGTTAGGGCTGGGGCCCCACCATGCATCGGGACACGGGGCCAGTGCTCCAGGGCTCCTTGAGCAGCAGGAGGGTGGCAGTGCCTGCACCCCAGGGCAGGGAGGCAGGGCACCCAGGTGTCCCTGAACCCCATGTCCCCAGTTAAGTGGAATTAGCACCAAGGGAACAAGCTCTGGCCTGATTTTATCACTGGGCTCCCAGCTGGGCACCTAAAGCCATGCAAAACAGAATCGCTTGCCCCTGGACCACTACTTGGCACCTACAGAGATGCAAAGCGCTGCCATTCAGCACAGTGCAGAGGTGCAGGATGGTGCCACAGCTCCTGCTCAGCGCACCCACCCCACCACCATGAGCTGCAGCACGTAGTGCTCCTACCAGGTTACACCATAGGTGTAGGGTGCAGCTGCCACCCAAGGACTCCCTGCCCGCCGCTGCTCCTCTTGCACCAGGGCAGGACGTGCACTGATGGGTGGTGCATGGGGGCACACGCAGGGATGCTCCCCAGTGCAAGGCCATGGATTCAGGATGCCCCATCCCAGGAAAGCTCCTCCTTGGAGTCGTGTGGAGCCGGGCACACTCGTGTGTACTGGGAACCCACGGGAATGCCATGCGACCCACGTGCAACACAAGCGCCTTCCCTGTGACCTGGTGGCACGGTGCACAGCCCACACTGTCACCTGCGTGCACACCTCGCACCAGCAGCCACGTGAGCTCGTTCCATTGCGCTGGTGAACTGCGCGCACGCTGCGCTGCCACGCACAGGCTCCGGCCTTGCACAGGCACCCGAGCGCTGTGCACCAGCCTGGAGCCATCACACAGGGGCCTTGCACGCGCACACGGGTGCTGTGCGCTGTCACACGGGGCCTTGCACGCGCACACGGGTGCTGTGCACCAGCCTGGAGCCATCACACAGGGGCCTCGCACGCACACACGGGTGCTGTGCGCTGTCACATGGGGCCGTGCGCTGTCACACGGGGCCGTGCATGCACACATGGGTCACGCGCGCTGTCACACGGGGCCTTGCACACACACACGGGTGCTGTGCGCTGTCACACGGGGCCTTGCACACACACACGGGTGCTGTGCGCTGTCACGCGGGGCCGTGCGCTGTCACATGGGGCCTTGCACACGCACACATGGGGACATGCATGCACACACGGGTCACGCGCACTGTCACACGGGGCCTTGCACACGCACACACAGGGGCCGTGCACGCACACACGGGGCCTTGCACACGCACACATGGGGCCATGCATGCACACATGGGTCTTGCGCGCTGTCACACAGGGCCTTGCAAACACACACACGGAGACGTGCATACACACACGGGACCTTGCACACGCACACATGGGGCCGTGCACACGTACACATGGATCATGCACGCTGTCACACGGGGCCTTGCACACACACACATGGGGCCGTGCATGCACACATGGGTCATGCACGCTGTCACATGGGGCCTTGCACACACACACATGGGGCCGTGCATGCACACATGGGTCATGCACGCTGTCACATGGGGCCTTGCACATGCACATATAGGGGCTGTGCACACACACCCACAGGGCCTTGCACATGCACACATGGGGCCGTGCATGCACACACGGGTCACGCACGCTGTCACACGGGGCCTTGCACATACACACACGGGTGCTGTGCGCTGTCGCATGGGACCTTGCACACGCACATGGGTCCCGTGCGCTGTCACATGGAGCCTTGCACACGCACACACGGGTGCTGTGCGCTGTCACACAGGGTCTTGCACACACACATGGGTCCCGTGCGCTGTCACACGGGGCCTTGCACGCACATGCGGGGCCTTGCACGTGCACACGTCACACGCGCTGTCACACGGGGCCTTGCACACGCACAGACAGGGCTGTGCACACATACGGGGCCTTGCACACGCACATGGGTCCCGTGCACTGTCACACGGGGCCTTGCACACACACGCACGGGGCCTTGCACGTGCACACGGGTCATGTGCACTGTCACATGGGGCCTTGCACGCACACACGCACACACGGGGCCTCGCACACGCACACACAGGGCCGTGCACACACACGGGGCCTTGCACACGCACACACGGGTCATGTGCGCTGTCACAGGGGGCCTTGCACACGCACACACGGATCACGCGCGCTGTCACACGGGGCCTTGCACACGCACACACGGGTCACGTGTGCTGTCACACGGGGCCGTGCACACGCACACACGGATCACGCGCGCTGTCACACGGGGCCTTGCACACGCACACACGGGTCACGTGCGCTGTCACACGGGGCCTTGCACACGCACACACGGATCACGCGCGCTGTCGCACGGGGCCTTGCACACGCACACACGGATCACGCGCGCTGTCGCACGGGGCCTTGCACACGCACACACGGGTCACGCGCGCTGTCGCACGGGGCCTTGCACACGCGCACGCGGGGCCTCGCACGCGCACACGGGTCACGCGCGCTGTCCCCGGGGCCGTGCGCGCCGTTCACCCGCGCGGTCCCGCGCTCCCCCATCCCCCCCCCCGCCGCCGTACCCCGCACCCGGCGCGCGCGGGGAGGGCAGCTGAGGACAGGGGGGAGGGAGCGCGAGGCCGCGCCCCCCGCCCCCCCCCCCTTCCCCTCCCCGCGTCTGTCGCGTCCGTCGGGCCCGGCCCGGCCCCGGCGCCTTCATTGTGCTTCGCCTCACGCCGGCCCAAGATGGCGGCGGCGCCGGGGAGCCCCGCGAGCCGCCAACGACAATAGAGGGAGGCGAGGGCAGCGCGAGCCCCCGCCCGCACCGGCACCGGCCCTGCCTCCCCCCTCCCCTCCCCACCGCCGCTCCCCGCACACGCCCCCGGCCGGGCCCGGCCGCCACACCCCACCCCGGCCGGCCCCTCTAGCATGGTGCGGGGCCGTCGCCGCCTCCTCCTTCTCCTCCGGCTGCCGACATGGGCGAGAGGCTGGAGCTCCGGCTGAAGTCGCCCGTGGGAGCCGAGCCCGCCGTCTACCCCTGGCCGTTGCCCGTCTACGTGAGTATGGCCCCGCCGGCGGCACCTGCCCCGCGCCCCTGTCAGCGCCGCCCGCTCCCCGGGCCCGGACACCCGCGGGGGGCCCGGCCCCGGCCCGTTCTCCTTGCCCGGCGGCTCCCCGAGCGCTCCCTGTCAGCGGCCGGGCCATGCGTTAATCCTTCCTGCGAGCGAGCGGGAGGAAGGGAGGGAGGGAGCCGCGTTATTTATCCGGTAGCGCTTCCCAGGCGGGAGCAGCCGCGGGCCGGAGGGTGAGGGGCTGCGGGGCTGCCGGCCCGCGGAGCTGCCGCTCGCCTGCAAGTCAAATCCCCAATTTCTTTTTATAATTGGTTGACTAAACTTAAGGGCGGGGAGGAGGAGGACTGCTTAATGAAAAGTTTTCGTGTTTCCCTGAGCTCGGCTCCTGTAACCGGGTAATAACCGAGAGCTGCCGGAAAGCGCAGGGCTCTGTGGCTGGCGGACAGAATTACCGGTGCCTCGGGGTGCTCGGGGGACCCCCGGACCCAGTCCCCCGCGTGGCAGCGTTAATTGCGGGTACGGGAGCAGGGCTCTGCCTTTGGTGCGTGTTGGAGGGGTCGGTGCTGCTGCTTAACGCCTCCCTCCAGCGAGTGCCCTTGCAGCTCCTCTTGTATTCATGCCGAACAGAATTCCAGTCAGCCGTAATCCTCACGCTTCCAAATAAAATGTCACTTGTCCCTCTTTTAGCGACGGAGCCGCTGGGGTTTTTCCTAACTTGCCTGACTTTCCCCTGCCTCTCCTGAGCCCTGGGGGGGAGATGTGTGACCTTGATAACGATGTCCGTGTTCGGATTAGTGACCATCTCACGGAGGTGAAAGGCTTGAGAGGCTTGGGTTTGTGTGCGTGTAGGGTTCGTGCCAATCCTTGACCAGTTTTTCACCCCGACTGCGTGTAGCACCACTGAGAACAGTTTGTAAAGGGGAGAACCGCTCTGTGTCTGTATTGCACTTGGCCTGCGTGCTGCTGATTGTTGTGTTCCAGGCTTTGCTCTCTCGTACGTGTGCTGCTTCACGGGGAGAATGTGCTGGGACGCACAGGCTGGGGCAGCCGATACTGCTGATCTTGGAACACGCTTGGCAGCCGGAACGCGCTTGTATGCGGCTGATTACGAATCTATGGCTTGTGGCAGGGGAGATGGCTGCGTGTTTGTATCTGCTGCCTGCCTCTTGGTGCTGTTGCTGTATCCGTGGTTTCCAAAACATCCTCCATGGACGCTGGTGGGCTATTTTCATCGGCTGCTCCCGATGGAGCCTCCGACAGCACTGGTTAACGCAGCCTTTCCTGTTTGGGCAGCTCTGTCATTCGTGTGTGTGAGTTCCCGGGCGCGCGCTCCGCTTAAATTGACAGAAACTGAAAGTATAACGATGGCCGGTTCAGTTTGACTTCATGGGGCCGAATAGTAACGTCTCCGAGCAGGTTGTGTGGGGTATAGGTGAAAGATTACATAGGTGAGGGATTCATCTGGAAGGAATGGGTTTATTTATATTCATAAAACTTCCTACAGGCTGAAAAAAAATAACCTGAACCAAACCAACCTCCGCCCCTCCTTCAAATGTGCATTTTAATGCTGTTTGCAGCATGGGAAATGAGGATTGAGTTAATTCTGGGGAAACTTGAGCAGCCGGTTCTGAAGATGGCAGACTACATAGATTGCCTTCCCTGAGAAATGCAGCGGGCAGGGGTGCTTATCCACACGTGCTGCCTGTGTGTGTGAAGAAATACCCCCCACAACCCGAACATCCTGCCAGGAAACCTCCTCTCCGTGCTGTGAGTTTTTCCACGGGAGGGGATGGTTCATCTGGAGCGGATCAATATTCCATCCTGGCAGGTTTGGGGGAAAGATCATGCTGCACACTAGAGAAGCGTGCGCTTGCGTGCACGGGCATGCATACACACACACACACACACACATATATATACACGTGTGCTGCTTGCAGTGTTAGGAACAGATCCTCCTCCTCTTGGTGCACGGCGGCATTTGGCCTGCTGACATTGTGCTCCCTTAACTGAAGAGTTTCTTTCCCTCCTTGGCTCAGCCTTGAGCTGGCAGCAGGCTCTATGTACCGTTGTGGTTTTAGAGCTCAGCTCTGTTTGACGTAAGCGGAACATTTCTTAGTTTCACCACTCCGTCTGCTTCTGGCTTCCGAAGAAGCAAGGTGGGATACCAGGTGGGGGAGAGGGAAATCCACTTCAAGTAGTTCTATTTTGCATTTATTTATTTATTCTTGCTGCTTCCTGTTGTTTGCTATGAGATTTGTTTTCCAGAGAGAGCTGGAGAGCAAGGGGAGGGGAAGCTCACAGTCTGGCTAATTATTTTTGGTGTGGGTGCCAGGGATAGCTGGGAATTATCTCTCCCAGCATCAGAGGCTGAGTGGGGTTGTAGGCTGCTGACTGATGAGCACCTCCGTGTGATGTAACCCTGCATTGAGTAACTTGGTTATTTTTATGCTCTTACTACATCTTAAATTAGCAGCGGTCATATTGCTGCATAAAAGGCTGTGGGTCTAATGTCTTGTATTAATGGGTGCCTGGATTAATAACATTATTTATTGCAGGACTGCTGCTTATTTCAGGTATAATAGGAAAAGTGGGGTCTCTTCAGACTGCTGAGTTCGCATAATAGCTGTGCTGACAAACTGCTGCTTGTTGGGATGCTAAAAGAGCCTGGGAGGCTGATGTGAAACATGTATTTCCCTACGAGTCTAATTAGGGCCGTGGGAGGAGAGAGCATTGGTGTTGCAGATCCAGCCTCCCACTGGCTTACATACAAAACTGAAAGTATGACTCTTTCCCCCGCCTTCTCCCTGTCTCAAAGGAAAGGCCACGGTTTCCTAATGAATACATGGTGAGCAGTTCTGTCCGTAGCACACTGTGATGAGTAAGTTGAATAGTGCATGGTGAGTAATCTCTCCTCATGACTCACAAAATATTTTCTGATGTTGACCTCTGTTTTTATGAGTGCCCTGCTTAATCAGAGCCGAAGTGAGTTTATTCCTTTGTGTGCTGTTTAACTCCTTGACTCCCACATACCTGCCCTGTCTTCTGCTTGTGTTGGCTTGTCAGAGACCACTGGTACTGCACTGAAAAACTGAATTTTGATATTGGGTGAGCTACAGGCCTGGATAAAGGAAGTATGTTATATTCTCACAGGGGTGAGCAAGCAGAGTTAATGGGTCTAGGTGGTCTTAAATAGGCTAATGCCAATAGGGTAGTAGTCATATTTCAGGTATTCATAGGCACAACTTGGTGCTTACTCCTTAGATCTGATGGAAGTAGTTCTGAGACATGCAGATGTTTAGGTTTATTCCAGAGAGTTGTCCTTAAATTGGTTCATTCTCTTGTCTTTGACTTTTTACTATAGTTAAACCTGAACATTTATTAGGTTTAAACATGGAGATTTTTCACATCATAAGTTCTGCCTAATCCGTGAGGAGTCTGAGGGTGTACTTTGAACTACTGACAACAGCTCCTGCTGAAGGAGTCCCAGCCTCCTATGTGTGTGGGGAAACCACACACCTCTAGTGGAAGGTGGCAGGGGCTGGAAGTGGATGAGCTTGAAGGTCCCTTCCAACCCAAACCAGGCTGGGATTCTATGAAAAAGGTGTGTGTGGGGAGGTGGTTGTTTGCTGCTTTTGGTTGGGGTTTTTTTTGGTTCTTACGTTTTTTAATCTGGATGAGTCCCAGTCTGGTGTGCCACAGTTCTGCTCCTAGACCCCTGGCACCAGTGGGGGCCTGCACGCACACAGACCTGCTGAGGCTGATGACTGTCACCCCCATTGGTGTTTGCTAAGCTGCGCCCTGTTGTGATGGAGGAGTTTGTGAATGTGGAAAAGCCTGTTTTCTGGTAGCACGTGCATGGGTCAGAGGACACCGTGACCACCTCTCCTATGGGCTAGCACTGACGGGGTGTGCAGAGTGATCAAAGGAAGTGTCAGCCCTGACTGACGGGGCACAAAAGGGAGGCACAGCCAGGTGATGAGAGGAGGGTGGCACTGGTGCTGGCTTTGAGTGGTGTGTGCTGTTGTGGCACTGTGGCCTTCACCCCATGGATGGCTGTGCATGACTCGCTGCCTGTCATGTTAAATAGTGTGCAAGTCCTTTCAAGTTTCAGAATTAAACATCTGCCTGTCTTGCCTCGCTCTCTTTGCCTGGTAGGCATTCCCGTTGTTCGCCTGCTGAATAGCATTCCCCCCAAAGATAACTGCAGACCTCCCTGTGCTGAGGTTTTGTGTGTGTGTTTTCCCCCTTCCTGTTTGACTTGTAAGGGCTCAGTGTCTGCACTGTGATAGTGGCTGGGAGCTCCTCTTGTGCCCAGACTGGTGATGGGCAAGCCCCAGTGCATCCCAGTAGGGTTATGTGCCGGTTTTGTTTCCATCTTCCAGCCTGGACATCTCAGCATCTTGACTGTCCCAGGAGGGGACAGTCCTGGCTGCGCTTTGTGCAGGTACCTCTGCTGTGAGCTGCTGAAGCTTAAGCCTCCAAATTAGCAACTGTGACAATAAGTCTGGCTTGAATAATTCATTGATATGTCTGTGTTCCTCCTCTTTGCTGCTGACTTTCCACTCAGCTGTAATGGCAAAAAAATCCTCATTGGCTTATTGAGTGTTGTCAGAGCATTGCTCTCAGCTGTGGGAGAGAGGTGGATCTGTGGGTGCCTCCTGCTGAGTGATGAGCCACGAGCTGGCTAGTACTGGACTTTGTACAGGTGGAAGTGTGCAGTGTGGGTGGTGTGGGGTTTTTCCTATCTCCATGATTGGTGATAGAGCTGATACCCTTCTGTCACCAAAGGAATGCGCTGTGCACGAAGAGCTCAAGGACAGGCAGTGATAATGAAAATCACAGCCCAGTGGGGAGCGTCACCTCTGAAATTAAAGATCAGTGGTAGGGATGAAATAATAAACCTTGGTTAAGGATTTAATGCTTTGTGTGTGTGTGTGTGTCACTCGGCTTTACTGGGGAGAGGTTTTTTGCCGGTGAGCATTGACTTCTCCGATGGTAAAGTAGGTGTGGGAGCTGCTGCTGGAGTTCAGTGCCATAGCATAGTATGGTAAGATCAATTTAGGGAGGTCCTAGATTGGTCCCCTCAGTGTTGTACCAACCTGCTGGAGACACAGGCTGCTGCTGAGGATGGTCCTGTGCCGCCTTGCCCCAGCCGCTTGCTCTCCCTGTTTTCCCTGCGCAAATCCAGCCCTTCCTTACTACATAACACCGTTAGGCTCCGGTGGGATGAGCCGATGGAAAACCGTTTCACGTTTTGCACGTGCGGGTGGTTTGCGCTGGAGGGAGAAGGTGGGGTGCCTGCAGCTCCTCTCTTGAGGAGCTGTGTGGGGGGTGGCTCTGGGAACTGCATCGCTGGAAATATCTGAGCTGGAAAGAAATGTTCCAGTGTTTTCAGAGCGGCCCCCCCTCCACCCTGCTCTGTAATCTGACTCATGCTGCCTTCCCAGGGCAGCAGCGCCGGTACAAAGAAGGGGGTGGCGAGCGGAGGAAACTGTTTGAGCTGACTCTGCCAGGCAAAAACCTCCTCACACCCTGAGTAATTGCCCAGAAATTCTTCAGCGGTAGCAGAGGTTAGGGGGTTTTCTCTGGTTTAATAGATGCTGTCAGTGCAGCTTGTTGGGAAATGTCTGTGGGGATGACTAATTACTTATAGAAATTCTCTAGGGAAGAAGAAGGTTTGAGAACTTGAGGGGACTTCCGATTTCTCAACACCCAGTTCTAAAGACCCACGGAGTAGGAAGAGTGAATAATGTAAAACTGGGAAATAATTGACTCAGTCATTTCAGAAGTACTTGGGTTTTGCTGCTGCCCAGCAAATAAGCAGAAGCAAATGACAGAGCTGGCACAGTCGCATCGCTTTTCCTGTCCTTTTCTGTTCTCCTGCATGCCAAAGGGAAGCCATCAGTGTGCTGCTGGGAGGTGAGGTGGCCTGGCAAGGTGAGGAAGACTGTAACCATACAGCATTTAATTGTGCAGTACGTGATACTACAGAGGAGCAGTTTTCTTCTGGGCTTTACCCTTTGAAGTCTAACTTGCCATGGGTGACAATCAGTACTTGTGCAGTTTTCAGACTGGCTTTTGTTCAAAGCTCTGGCCCGTTGGATACAATATAAAGCAGGAGTGCAGTCAACTCGCATGTTTTTTCCCTGATATTTCTGTATGAAGAAAAAAGTTGTTCTCCTGTATTGCATCTTAGCACCACAGCAGGCTTTATTTCTTCATATAACTCAATTACCTGAAAGGTAACTGTTGAAGGGCAGAGGAGCTGGTGAAGATTGCTTTTTTGTTCTTTTCTATCAGCAGATAAGTGAGGATTAATGTTCCTGTCCTGGCCAAAGTTCCAGCTCAGGCAATTCAAATTTATCTACCTAAAATTCACCCATCAGTTACAGGCGGACACAGCACTGAAAGCTTTTAGTGTGCCAAGGGAAATCCATGCCATCACATGCAACTCCAACTCTTGTCCTTCATGGCAGCCTTAATATATATGGAGATGGTTGTCCTTTCAAGTCTCAGATATGTGACTGAATTGTGTTCCTCCTGGGAATTTAGGCAAAATATCTTACCTCTTGGTATGTGAGATTTATGGGAAATTTAATCACCCTTCTCCCCAGACATCCATATGTCTACTTCTGTACTCTTCCTTCTTTCTTCTTCCCCTTTCATACTGCCTTGCTTTTTTATTTCCTGCTTCGAGTTAACCTTTGGCTGCCTGATTAAAGGTTTCTACTGTAGTGATCAAGACAGGGAGCAGAGGTGGGATGCTTTTCTGTCCCTTACAGTGTATTTATCACATTGATAATCTTGAAGTTTCTCAACATATTTAAGGTCTTCTCACTTCACTTATTTTCTCCTTCCAACAGAAGGATCTACATAAGGAATTGTGAGCATAATATATTTACTTTTGTAGTGAGTATTAAAGAGGAGACAAAGCAAACTCTGAAGAGGAGCAAGAAGTAAAACGATATATGATGATCTCGGCCACATGCTGCTATAGATATCAAATTGAGTAGGTTGCTATTTTTAGAGCATAGGAAGAGGGTTGAGTATATTTTACAGCAGGAAACGATGGCTTCATAGATAGGAGCAGATCTATGAATAGCAGAAAAGTTCCTGTTCTGAGTATTTGGTTTTGTTTCATTTCATGAATGAATGAGAATTTCCTAAAAGTCCACACTGGCAGAACATCTAGTGATAGCTGAAAAATGTAAGGAATTATTGAAGACAGCTAAATGAAGCATTGGAAACTGGAAAAAGCCAAAGCACTACAGAAGGTTCTAAATAAATTGTAGTAAAAATCAATGGGTTTTAACACAGTTTCTGTGATTGAGAAACTTTCTCATGTTTTCTGTGGCATGTGAAGGGCAGCTTACTGTCATTTGCTTCTTAAAGCTTTGTAATATTATTAGTGTTGATAGCATATATTTCTTGAGCTTTTAAGCCTGTTTTTTCATTCCTCAGCTGGGTCTCCGTGGGGTTGCAGGTGATTCCCTCATGTTGGTGTGTCTGTTGGGCATTAGGGGATGAGATGCTGGGCAGGGTGGCCCCTGACCCTCTGGAGCTGGGGCCCGGCGCCTGCGTTGATCCCACCTTGGCTTCCCTGCCTGCTTATTAGAACCAGTCCTCATTTGCAACATACGAGGAATACGTTGTAATATTGCAGGGTAGTTTAAAGACCTTTTAAGTGGAAGCTTTTAGAAATGGTTGGCACTAGGAAGGTCATGTATGCTGCTCAGAGTCCTCGCTGGATGTGGCTTGCATCAGCTCTGCAAGCAAGTTAAAGCTTATGGGGGGGAAGGTTGTAATCATTCATATTCTTCTTTTGTCCCTAACAAAACATCTTTAAGGGCTCACTGAGCTTCAGAAAGAGTACAGGGACTTCTGTTATGTAGAATATTTGCATGTTAAGCAGGAGCTGCATTTCTGGGCTGTCCAAGACTGAGTTATCTTTACAGATGTGAAGTGGATGCTTAAGATGATGTTATCTTGGATGCTTCCCTTTGACTGGCCAGTTGTCCTTGCAGGAGGTGAGGACCAGCCGTTTGAAGAGCAAACCTGACTGAAGAGTTTCCTCCCAGCACCCAACAAGGAGTGGGAAGACTCCAGGATTGAGAGAGATGGGAACTGCTTTCAACAGCAGCAGTTCTAGGACAGGGTATTCATTTCTAGCAGCAGTAACCCTTTGCTTAGGTTTCACACAAAGGTTTGTTTCTGGCATGCATGTGGCTGTTTTCTGCTACCCCAACTCTCCAGTTATTGCTGCACCAGAGGGTTATTTCTTTATTAATACAGGTGGTGGTTCTTGTTAGGTGAAAGTCTCAAACTGGTACTTCCACAAGTAGCAATAGCTGCTGCCATCTCTGTCCACTTGCTGTTGAGTCTAAGCTGTCCTCAGCCTATAGCAGCGTGTTTGTACACTGGTGTGGGGTGAACTGAAAGCTAGCTAAGCCAAAGCTCCAAAAAGGCTTTAAGTTTAGCTTAAGCCTTCCCTGACATTGCTGTGTGTGTGCATAGGCACTGCTGGCCCAGCGCAGGAGGTGGCTTTTAGGGCAGCAGGCAGCTGTGTTGGCTTGAACTGTCTGTGAGATGCTGGGTGAGTGAAGTGAAAGCCCAGCAGCCTGCCCTGGCCCAGAGCAAGCACACGCTGGAGTCCTTCATTTGGCACCTTCTGTAACTGGGCTGTCTTTTTGTGTAACAGAACTACTTCTTATGTCTGGGCTATGTCTGGTTTACACAGACTGAAGCCAGCAGGTCATCCCGCTCTAACTGGTCCATGTGGATGTTGCCTTAGACACTCCTGCAGCGTGACTGCATGTTAATATGTTTACACAGCCCCTCCTGCGTGCTAGCATGGGAACTGTGCCCTCTTCCATTTGTGCAGTGTGTGTAGCAACAGTTGGAATTGCTGTGTGGAGAGGCAAAACGGTTTTATTGTGGTTTAGATACCCCAGTGAAAGTGTGCGTTTCTGTTGCAACCGCATCCACAACTGTCTTGTCTACAAATGCTGTAGAAGAAATACTGTTTGGATCTTTTCTAATTCCAATTTCCTTTGTTAACACTTTCAGTATATTTTGGTTCTCTGGCCAAACCTGGTTTTCCTTTGAAAAGCCATATGTAGCCAATAAGGAGGCCGTAGTGCCCTCTGTGTTTTCCATCTAGGTTTGTGTGACAGTAAACTTAGGAATTCCTGAAACTGCATACAACTTGTCAGCTCTTTTGACTGTATGAGAGATGGGTTTTGAAATGCACTTCGGTGGCTCTTGCTTCCCTTGCCACTTCTCTTGAGGTTGGGAGGAAAAGAATGGACACAAGCTGTTCTCTGCAGGAGATCTCTTTTTAGACATGCTAATATATGTGTATGCTTGTGAATGGCCTTGTACTTTCTTGATTAAGGGAACAACAATAATTGAGTGCTTCAAAGAAGACTTTTGGTCCTCATATCTCTTGATAAGATAGCTTGTGCTTTGGTTATTGCTGTGGAAGCTGAGTCACACAAGCTTGACTTGGGATAGAATCTGGTGATACTAAATGAAGTCTAGCTATACAGTATGAAATATTGCACAGAGCACTTTGCCTTTTCCTTACTCAAAACCTAACTAGCATTTGAGCCCAAGGCAAGGGCCCTAAAATGTGAAGTGATTTAAGGTAGGACTGCAGGGTTTGAGATCTCTGCCTTTGTTCAGCTGGCCTGCAGGCAGCTCTTTGCTGCTATAGCAGCTGGAAGTGCTTTGGTTTTGGCTTTCCATGAGCTCTTGTCAACCCCTGTTTGTAGGTGTATTGAATATGGACACGCTTTGGATGTAGAAGCTGGTAGTGGGGAATCTTCCTAGGCAAGGTGTAAATGAAGTGAAACCCTGGGGTAGGAGGAATGCAGACTTCTGACAGGCTGACGGCAGCAGTTGTGAGAGGGCATCCATGCGCCATGCAGGATGCTGCATGCTTCCGTGATTCCGGTGGGGAAGCTGCAGCAGCTCATGTTGCCTTTCTGGGTGTCTAGAGAAATGCTTATCATCCTCCACAGATGGAGGAAACCGAGGGCACATTAAAGAGGCACTTGTCCCACTTGCCTTCTGCAAGATTGATTGGCTTTTCCTAATCCATCTTTTTGATCTCTGCTAACCATCTTGTCTCCAGCTGTAACATCCTCTCCTTTGGATTTATGGACAACTGCCTGGGGAGAGAGCTGCCATGAGAGGCAACCAAGCTGTTCTTTAAAACCAGGGGCTAGTGAGCCTGACCTCTTTTGTTTTGGGAGTTAAATAGATTGGCGAATCAAAATGCCTTCTGTTAATACTTGAGTGGATCCGTGCTTATCCTTGGGAGCCAGTGCTACATGGTTGAAGTGTTGGAGGTAGAACAGTATCTAAAGCATTCATTAAAAAGTACATGAGTGTTGCCATTGGTTTGTTTGTAACTAGCTTGTTGGAGGGTTTGTTTTCTCGGAGCTGGTCGGGTTCAGCTGGTGGCCAGTGGGAGATCTCTTCATCCTGCTTTGCAAACCCTTGTTCCTTTCTATGAAGAGTGGGTAAAGGGGTCATAAATTCTGTGTATGGTGCTCATTGAAGGGGCATGAGCTGCATTTTTGTTTTACAAGACTACATTCGGATTTTCAGACCTCTTGTTTTCCTCTCAGGTTTGGGCTTTTTTGCTGCCTTTATTCTGTAGATGGGTCGGATCTCACAAGGACTCCACTTTGCATGTAGGGAAATGAAGTTTAGAAATACAGTGATCACCCCACAAACTCCAAATGACTTATCCCCAAGGATAAGCGTGGCTTCCTAAGAAAGGCCTAAATATAAAAAGATGTAAATTTGGAAGGGGCACTAGGGTGCTGTTCCTTGCTTCAGGCAATGACGGCTGCCCAATTTAATTGAACAAGTTCTTTGTGTCTGTTTAAATCTGTTGCTTTAGGTTAGATTTGAATTGCTGCATTGTGGGATAACTAGTCCTGTACAAATACACCCGAGAGTTTAGGATACAGTACTAGAATACAGAATGATATCAGAATAATGATAATGATTGCATGAAAATATGTATTTGGAAAGAGCTTTTGGAAAGGTCTGATTTGGCCTTTAAAACCATGGGTAGGATTTTGATGGCTGCAAGATACACAATGCCTCTTGTACAGAGAGCATGGGCTGACTTGAACGTTGAAGTTAATTATCCAGTCTTTGCTTCTCCTCCTCATCCCCCCCTAATCAGAGAGCTGAGCCTAAACTGCAGGAAGAGGTCCTCATTGAGAACAGTCAGGATGGGAAAGTTCTTCAGGAGAAGAGAAGGAAAAGACCAAACTCCTAAAAATTGGCCTAATTCCCATGTCCTAAAGGGCCAAACTGCTAATGCAGCTCGTTGATCTCTGCAGGAGGACTCACTCTGCTTGGCACGGGGCGTACCAGGAGTCGTGCAGGCTGGTAGGGCTTCTGGGCACTAGTGTACTGCAAGTAATAGCCGTGGGTGTGTTGCTGGCTTCAAGCTCCTAACGCCCGCGATTAGAGTTGTAGTAACATGTGAATGGAGAAATCCGGTGTAAGAATCGGAACTGCGAAGCTGCTCAGTTGTTCTGGCTGACTCTTCTCCACTGTTTTCCATAGAAAATTGGATTCCCTTGTAAGTGACTTTTGGAAAAAATGTCTGCTTTCTTTCCATCATTTTCCCAAGGAGGTGTCTTGGCAAAAACCATTGAACTTGCTGTGGGAGCTCACGTTTCAGTTTTAAATGGAACTTTTAGGTTGAAAAGAAGAACTTACTGTAAAGTTCAGCTTGAGAGAACTAACTGCAAGAACTGGCTTTTAATGTGTGTTTAGTTTTTTTAATATAAATAAACTTGTTAGGAATAGCTTTAGGTATTCTCAATAATTATTACAGACTGCAACTTTTTACTTCAAATACTTAGGGCATAGACCACATTAAAGAGATAAGGTCTCATGAAATAGACTCCATTTATGGAGCTCAAAAGGTTCTGAGGGCCTCTCAGACTACATAAATACAAGAACATTGCAGAAGTACGGCCAGGCCAATGAGCAGCACGTAGTATGCTTCACATCAGTGTGTAAGGGAGGAGGGTGGGAGAACAGCTTGGAGCAGAGTTGGAGGATGAATGGAACTCCATGACACAGAGTACCGTGGCATCATCTCATGACTGCAGACAGACTAGATACGCTCCTTGAGACTCATCCAAAAGGCTTCTGCACAGTTTTTCATGATTGATAGCCAGGCTGTTTGTAGGAGGCTCTTTACCAGGATATTTTACTGACAAAGCGCTATGAGTACGGATGCAGATACAGTGTAAAGCTGTGCTCTCATGGCTCCCTGTTTGCTGAAGTATAACACAACGGGCTTGTATAACCTGCCTGTGTTAGAGGTGTAGCTGGCATGCTGGTGTTGGTCATGGGTCCCTGCAGCCTGAAAAAGGGAAAAGCCCCCAACCTTCAGGGCTCCTAAACCCCAAAACCGTGTCTGAATTTGAGAGGCTTGAGGCCATCTTTATTAGATTTTAGGCAGAAGCTCTTCCCTGTGAGGGTGCTGAGGTGCTGGCACAGGGTGCCCAGAGAAGCTGTGGCTGCCCCATCCCTGGCAGTGTTCAAGGCCAGGTTGGACACAGGGGCTTGGAGCAAGCTGCTCCAGTGGAAGGGGTTCCTGCCCGTGGCAGGGGGTTGGAACTGGATGAGCTTCAAGGTCTCTTCTGGCCCAAGCCATGATCTCCGAGTGTGCTTTGTTAGCTGAGGTGGGTGTAGGTTTGTCAGAGTGCTGTGATTACAGCAGAGCCATCAGGAATTGCCACCAGTCCCTCCCAGCCTGCTGGTTTCAGTGTTCACCCATGGGGTTGTAAAAGGCTTCAGGTTAAAGCTGCTGCACTGAGCTCAGTTGCGTGTCTGGCCAAACCCAGTGCATCTGCTTGTAAGGATGCTGGACAAAGGCTGATGCTGGTGGGAGCAGAGTCTGTGGTTTTGGTGAGGTTTCTATTGAACTTGTGTTTTGAGTTGCTGAAGACTATATCAGCGTCATAAACAATTGCATGAATACAGATGTGATGACTGGTGCTGTTTAATGCCTTTTCTTATTAAATCTTCCAACCATAATGTGGAAATGGGACTAAAAGGTTCTCTAAAGGAGGGGAAACTGTTCTGCCTTTCCTTTAGATCTCTTTCCCCCTTTTTCCCCCTCCATTTTCCATGGCTGTGTCCGCTTTGAAGAAATGTTACATCGTCTCTGACTTGCATGAGATCTTGGGAGCCTGTCAACTAGGACAAAGTATGTTAGTTATAGAGTACTGTAAACTTTGTAAGTGTTTCAACATGAGAAGTTTAGCAGCAGTAAATGTGGAACTGTTTTCAACTTCATTATGCCTGGATAATGGCACAAGCTAAACTTGGAAAGGCCCTTTCTGGCTCCAATTTCCACATGAGGTTGTGTTAATAAATCCACTTGCTTAAATGGGATGATCTGTAAATGTGCATTGGGATTTATTCTTATTCTTTTTACCTTCCTTTTTCACTTTTGACCCAAGACAAAGGAATCTGCTGATTAAGCAGCTTTGGCTGTTTATGGGGCGTTTTCATGAAGCCCTATAGGACAAGGGGTTTCTCTGTGTGTTCTGCGAGCACTGAAGCTGCCCAGTACCATCAGTGAAGAATATAACTTCTTCAGAGAAAACGGTTATGCCAGAATAAGCATGAATTCACTTTTCCGGTATAATGTGCTTATGTTGATAAAGCAGATTCTTACTGTACAGGAACAGAGTTTACTGGGAGAGCTGGATCAGCCTAAGGGGTTTCTACTGTGATAACTGTGTGTAGCGAAACATGAAGATTTATAGGGGATGTTTATGGATGAGCCACTCTCTTGGGTAGTTTTGTACTTCACAGTTAAACAGAAAGAAAGAGAAGTCCTCTCCTGTCTGCTTTTTCTCCTAGATGGGTGCTGACGGTGAGGAGCAGGGTTGAGCCCAGTTGCTGCCCTCTTTTCTAGGCCAAGATTCCCTGTTAGAATGACTTACCCGGCGCTCTGAGCTTCAGCTGGGGGAGCTTATTGGTGCTGTTGGTTTCTGTTGGCTTTGGGCTGTCCCAGCCCACATCCTGAGTGAACACCAGAGACGGGAGCAGGCGCAGCGCCAGGTGTGTTCTGCGTGGTTTGTGACGGATGGCATTGGCGTGTTGGTATGAAACAGCACCAAGGTTAACACCCAGCTTCCTGCATTCCATCCCGAGTGTCCTCGCTGCTTTTCTGTTGGCTGCTCCTCCTTTTGGATGTAGTAACTGGAATGTTTTGGTTTTCTGCTCTAGTGGAAGGTGTCCCTGCCCATGGCAGGGGATTGGAACTGGATGAGCTTTAAGGTCCCTTCCAACCCAAACCAGCCTGGGATTCTGTGATCTTTTCATTAGTCTCTTGTGTGACTCCTCCATGCAGGGGTTTTGCATTCTGAAAACAAAAGCTGTTCCTAATCAAATAGGTTCCTTCCCACCTTTAATATGGCAGACTTCAGAAATGTTTGCCTTCCTATTCCTCTCAGTCATGAGATTTTTAATCGGGTATCTAAAGGGCTGTGTTGCTCAGAATGAGAACTTCTAGAAGACTGGCTGATCCCAAGTATACAAACTAATTATACAAGGAGAAATCTGTTTCCTCATGCAAATGTGAAAGCTGTGATACTGATGGAAAAGGCTTTTTTCATGTCCTTGTATGTCTTGAAGAGAGATATACTCCCAGCTGTTTTCTGTCACCAGTTCTGGAGTTCTCAGTACAGGAAAGACATGGACCTGCTGGAGGGGGTCCAGAGAAGGGCCGTAAAAATGATGGGGTGGATGGAGCGCCTCTCCTGTGAGGAAAGGCTGAGAGAGCTGGGCTTGTTCAGCCTGGAGAAGAGAAGACTCCAGGGACACCTTATTGCAGCCTTCCAGTTCTTAAAAAGAACCTGTAAGAAAGATGGGGAGAGACGTTCTGTCAGGTTCTGTTGTGACAGGATGAGGAGTGATGGTTTTAAACTGAAAGAGGGACATTCAGGCTGGACGTGAGGAAGACATTCTTTACAGTGAGGGTGGTAAAACACTGGCATAGCTTGCCCAGAGAGGTGATGGATGCACCATCCCCAGAGACATACAAGGCCAGGCTGGATGTGGTTCTGGGCAACCTGATCTAAGTGAAGATGTGGGGTTGGACTGGATGAGCTTTGGGGGGATCCCTTCCAATCCAAACTATTCTATGATTCTAACTGTCCATTAGTGTTTCTCTTTTCCATTCCCTTCCTTCCCCTGCTTTCTGTTGCCTGTCTCACCCTTTGCTATGGAATTCTCCCCAGTAACTCCATAGAAATGACATTTCTGCAGCAGAAGACAAGGGGAGTGATTTGAGAATGACCGAGCCTTTACGCTTCTAGCTCTGGAAGGTCCTTAGATGCTGGACTTCTAATAGAAAGTCAAAGCCACTACAAGAAACAAAGTCACTAAATAAACCTCAGCTTTGTGCAGATGGAGTCTGGTGACTGAGGCTTCACAAGCTGGATGCAACAATACACACAAAACCCCTTGTAACTCCCAGTTTTTCTGTGGCATGGTGCGTATCTTACATGTACCTCCCAGGGCTTCATTAGCACGAGTTGGGAATGGCTTGTGCCAAACTTACCTGGGCTTCTGTTGCTCCTGAGTAAACTCCCAAATGGAAGTCAACAGAGCTGTGCCTCACCGTCTGGTGGATACTTGTAATGCACAAGTCTGAATGTGACTTGTGCATGCGTGGTTTGGGTTTTAGGTCGTGAAAAGGGCTGCATTATTCTGTGTACTTGGGCCTCCTTTGTGTGTGTGTGCGTGTGTGTGCTGTGGGGGTGTTTCTTCCTATGCTGATCTCCACTCCTACTGTTGATTTGATGCTTTATTTTAGAAAGCCATTCACTGTGCTAGAAACTTAGTGTCCATATGGAGATGGGAGCATGTACCAGATGCTAGGGCCATGAAATCAGCTGTTCTTTGTGGAACTTGCAGTCAAGTGCCTACTGCCTACCAAGGGTATCAGCTACACAATTCCTGATTTCAGGAAGTGACAAAGAAATCAGTAGAATGACAGTTCCTTCATGTAAATCTTCTGCTAGTCCATAGAAACTTGAGAAATGTATTTCATTAGGCCTTATAATTTTGTGGGAGGGATCGTTTGATGGGTTTAATGGCTTGGGTGGCAATCAAAGTCTCCTTTGCTAGCATGCTCACCACCTGTACTCTTGAAAGGATTGTGATTCTTGTAACATTGGGGTAAACAGCACAAGGATGTGTCTTTGAAAACATCTTTTCTTTCTCTTTCAGGACAAACACCATGATGCTGCTCATGAAATTATTGAGACAATTCGGTAAGTGTTCAAGGCAGACGTGGCGAGAACCCTTCCCTCTGTCTTGCTGCATCCCAGTGCCTGGGTATCTTGAGACAAGGTATAAAGGAGGGCAGCAGTTATAACTGTAAATTAGCAGCTCTAAATTATTTTCTGAGCTGAACTGATACTGTTGCAATGCAAATCTCCTTGTCAAGTGGACTTTGTTTAAATTTGCCATATTCTATGCTCTTTTGAACAGGATTATAGTGGTAAGTGATACAGTGATATTCAGCTTTGGTGCTTGTGGCAGTCTGTACTTGATCTTGAGAAAAGCAAGGCTAAGAGAACATCATTGGCATGATGTGTTAAGTTCTGGTCTTGCACATCCTCTTCCCAACCGTTTCCTCTCCCCCTGTTGCTGTGAAGTCGCAGCACTGAGGAATTTGCATTATTTGGGAATGATGTCCTCTTCATCCTGCTGATAGAGTTCACCAGTAAGGGGAAAACGGGAGGATAAAGGTGAAAGACTAATATGAAGAGTAGGAAGTCTGAGCATTTCCCAGCACAGGCAGTTGGGCCAAAGGAATGTTTCACAACCATGGTTTAAGCCTGATTGCAGTGCACACAATGTGTTAAGAGGGCTTTCATGCTGCCTTTGTGAAGTAACTCGTATGTGGTTAGGAAAGCGGTGGGTAAAAGAATGCAAAGAGGTATTTGCATTTATCTCTTCAAGCCATGGTAGATGATGGCCTGTTGAGTGCCCATTCCTGTAATTCAAGAGAAAAAAACTTGTGGAGATTAGAGCCCTAACATTTTTTTTTAGGGAAATCCTAGACTATGAGGTTTGAGAGGACCTTAAGGATCATATGGTCCAACCTTTCTTGGCCAAAAATGACCAGAATGAGCTCTAGTCATTATTATTTCTTCACTGATTTAATAGTGCAGCATGTGTCAAGGTGAGTGAAGAAGAAACTGCTGTCCATATTGGAATTCATTAAGTGATTTGCTCTGAGGTTTCTTTGACGCTTTTGGAGGAACGTGTGGGCAAAGCTTATGTGGCTTCTAAGTTATCTCTGAGAGGAGTTACTCTTCCTACCTTCCAAGGGTGGAGATCTCTTCTGTGAGATGCCATTGTCAGGTGCATTGGAAGTAGATGTGCACTGTCCATTTCTAATGGCAGCTCTATACAGGGTTTTACTAACTCGGTGTGTCAAAGAGATTTTTTAATCCAAATCCTAAAGTCTGTTTCAGGTTGGGTTATTTAAGGTGTAAAAGTGGTTTAAAGCACTACATGGAGGAGAATATCCTTACAGTGGCTACTGGCATTCTTTTGGTGTGCTGCAGGAAGCATCTTCTCCAAATTCAGCTTTGTCAAAGCTTGTTCCAGCAGCAGCATTCTTCTGCATTATGTTTTATGTTAGATTAGCATCAGCCACGAGTTTCAGTATTTTGACATGCATTTACTACATTTATCACCTTGTTTTGGAGTTGTGCCATTTGAAGAGCTTTATACTGGTGCCAGTGTCTATGGGCACCTTACTGCTTATTCAACACACATGCAAACTCCTGCAGCTTTCCAATCAGCAAGTTGGGATGTCTGCCTTACTCCTGACAATAGTGTGGTCTTTCAGCTCTGCTGCAGTCTTAATGTATAGCGATGCCACTCTGGAATTGAGGCAGATTGCCTTGTTATACTTCATTGGAGATGCTGTCATTTCTTTTCTCATTTCAGGTGGGTCTGTGAAGAAATCCCAGATCTCAAGCTTGCCATGGAAAACTACGTTTTAATTGACTATGATACAAAAAGGTGAGAGGAATAGTTTTTTTCCCACCAGGAGGACAGGTCAGCGCGGTTTATAATGAATCAGTTTGTAACTGGTTATTCTTAGACACTATGAACTGCAGTTTTCTTTTAGAGCTGGCTTCAGACTCCGCAGAGTTATTTTGGTAGGAAATGTGTAACAGCAATATTGGCAAAGGCTGTTGGATTAAGGACATAATTGGAAACTCCACACAGTAGAGTTGAGCTCTGGTGTACGTTGGAATTACTCACTCCGAAACAATGATCGGTATCTGCGCTGTTGGACTGTGTCCAGTGTTAGGAATGTGAATGGCACGGAGGTTTCTACGTTTGTAGTAACTCAGAATTCCTGTTTAGAAAATGGCACTGTCAGTCAGCGTCGTGCCTGTGGGAGGATAACCTTCCCCATCCCTCCTCTAGACTCAGTGCAAGTGGGATGCTCTTTGGGTGAGGGGCTAAATTAAAAGGCCGACTATTCACACTGGTCTTGTGGAGAGTAAGAAGTAATTTTAAGGTGCTTGTAGTTACACTTAGTACCTGTTCCACAAACAGCTGAAAATGAATGTAGAGTATGTGGCATTTGCCTTGAGGCTGAGCAGGGCAGTCTGACCTGAGGTGTATCTGTGCCTGAGATTCCGTGTGTTGACTTGGCTGTACTGAGCCTGGAGAAAGAGATGACCCTCAAGCTGCAGCTTACAAAAACCACCTTCATTGTATTCATGGGAAAGACTGAATTTCTGCAAGTCCACAGCATGACTGAACTTACAGAACGAGGCTTACAGATGAAACTGAATCACTGTCATAAATCACTGGCTCTTGCTCTGAGCCCCAGACTTGAATCATGATCTGAGGTATTGCTTTCCTCCTCTCTTAGTTATGTTTTAATTGTTTCATTGTAAGACTTGTTAGTCCCTCTCTTCCTCTTGAGAGATCAAAAGGAGAAATCGGGGTCAAGCATCCCTTGTCATCAAATCTATTGATTGGGATTTGTGGCTTACTCCCAGTGACTGCAATGCTGTAACTTCTGTAGTTCTGCCATCCTCACTGGGCATGTTTAATTAGGCAGTGCCAGTGTGGTTGGCAACAGTAGAAGAGAAACCCATCTGTTCCCAGAAGTCACACCCTGCTCACCTTTCTGCAGCTTTTCAAGGAAGTCATAAACCTGTAACTGCGCTAAATGGCTTTCTTTAGTCTTTATACTTCCTTTGAAAAAAGGCATCAGAAAAATTACTTGTAGCAGATAGACTGCCACATGGATGTGGAGGAAATGCATGTGCTGTGCAGGCAAAAACCCATTTCAGCCTCTTGCTTTGTCTTAACATGGAAATAAGCAGGGGCAGTTGAAAGCTTGAAGTGGGAGTCAGCAGTTCTTGTAGAGGAGTGTAGCAGTGATGAGGATCACAAGAGACTGAAGAGCCACTTCCTTGAGATGGCCCCTCTCTGGATTTGGGGATGGCCATGATTCCTGTAACTCCTTGTATTGTTTTTTTGCTGCTGCTTTGTGGTCTGATTACTTAACAGATGATGTTCCCAATAATATCTTTTCTTCCCTGGCCTGAGATGAATTTATTTAATCCTCTCAGCTTCTGTCATTAAGGCATCTGCCTGAATTGCCTGTAATCCCAAGCAGCCTGTGAGGCAATCAGCGTGCTTTCCTAATGGGTGACATTTTAGATTGTGTCCTGGCTCTGTCTGCAGCTTCAGTTCCAGAGTTAATTTCTAGGACTGGTTATCCTGGAGAGATGATGGAACAAAGGAGAAGAATTTACAGATGTTCTGTGCAGCTGAGCATATGGAAAAGAAATAATGGTCTGTGAGAATACAAAACTTCCTAATTAACCATACTTTGAGTTCGGTCTTTTTTCCATTAATTAAGGAATTCTCCTGTTCCCCTGGACTATGGGGGAATTTTTATAAAGGAAACTGTATACAAAGTCCTAAAGCTGTGTGTGTAATATTATGTTCTGCAGGAGACAAACCCTAAATAACCACCTACTTAGAGCTCTGGTTTTAACTGACCCTGTGTTCTTTCTCCCCCTGTAGCTTTGAGAGCATGCAGAGGCTTTGTGACAAGTACAACCGAGCCATCGATAGCATTCACCAGTTGGTATGTATTTACCTTTGTTACCACCGTCAACCTTTATCCAGCTGGTTGGAATTCCCAAGCGGTGAATGATACCCAGAAGGCAGTGACTTAGGGCTGGATTGTGTGCGGTAGTCAGTTGTAACACCACTCTTCAGCACTTCCATTCTTTTGAGGACTTAGGAAGTCTGGTATTAAACCTTCTTTTCTTGATCACACCTGGGCATTTGAGCAGTTAGTACTGGAGGGGCATTCTTATAGGAAGGAAAGAAAAAAAATAACAATTTTCCCCTCCAAAGTGCAGATTTTAACCTATTGGTCCTGAGTGCTTGCTTCCAGCACCATGTTTTTGGCACTTTGAAGTAGCCAAAACCTTCAGGGGGAACAAAAGGTTTCTCTGCATTTAATGTCTAGATGTTTCAAAGGAATTTATCATACAGATTTTCTTTTATACAAGGAAATCTGTGCCTTATAGCTTCTAGGTTTTCTTACCCCTATAAATGGTTGAGATGGAGGAAGCAAAACACAAGCAGTGACTTAATGTTACTATTCTGTTTGAGTTTGAAAATATACGTGGCTTTATTGCTCTGCTGTGCTCGTGGGACTTACTTGAAATGTGCATTATATGGGAACAAGGGTATTTTTGCCAGGCTTTCCTTTGTTTTATGGGCCTACAACTGCCTAAAACTTGTGCTTGTTTGGGTTCAGCGCCTTCATGTGTATGTTGGGTAGTAGCTAAAAATCGTAAGCTAATCAGCATTTGCAGTTACTGACTGAGATCACAGACCTGATGGGTTTCATTTTGGCTTTGCCATTTGAACCTCAAGCAGAGGAGTGTTTAGGTGGGATCCTGGAGTTGTCCCTGTTTTGTTTGTTTTTCCTTATCAAAGGGATCATTATAAAAACACCTTTTATGGATAGGACAGGGTTTTTTTCTGGGAAAGAAAGGAAGCTTGATTTCCATCTCTTTCCTGCCACTCCCTGTTTGAGTACATAGATCCCTCCCATCCTACAGTTCCTGAAAGAAACAGGAACTGTTCTTACTGTGGACAATGCAGTCAACATCAGTTCAGTGATGGTCAGTACATAAAGAGATGAGTGAACAGGCTTTTACAGCTACTCCAACTATATTTGGTATTAAGCTTTACACTACACAGCCTATTGATTTTTATATCTCTTTAATTTCCCCTTTCCCACCTATTTCTAGCAGGTATATTTAAAATCGTATGCTGGTTGAGGTGAGGCAAAATACAGAAGTCTTTGTTATGTGATTTCTTTAGTGGTGTTCACTGGTTTTGTCTTTGCAGAGCATCCCAGTGAGGGAGGGGATGAGAGGGAATGGTAGCATCCTAAATGGTTTGGATAGAACCTTCAAAGTTCATCTTGTCCAACCTCCCTGCAATGAGCAGGGACATCTTCACCTAGATCAGGTTGCCCAGAATCAGATCCAGCCTGGCCTTGGATGTCTCCAGGGATGGTGCATCCATCACCTCTCTGGGCAAGCTATGCCAGTGTTTTACCACCCTCACTGTAAAGAATGTCTTCCTCACATCCAGCCTGAATGTCCCTCTTTCAGTTTAAAACCATCACTCCTCATCCTGTCACAACAGGCCCTGCTAGAACGTCTTTCCTCTGCCTCTATTCTGCATTATGCCAGTGCAGCCTCGTGGTGATGTTTCCTCGTACTTGCATTGTGCTCATCTCTTCTTCCTGCTCCTTCCCTTTAGTGGAAGGGAACCACCCAACCGATGAAACTGAACACTCGTCCCTCCAACGGGCTCCTCCGGCACATCCTGCAGCAGGTGTATAACCACTCGGTGACTGATCCTGAGAAGCTGAACAACTATGAGCCCTTTTCCCCAGAGGTTTACGGAGAAACTTCCTTTGACTTAGTGGCCCAAATGATAGATGAAATTAAAATGACAGAGGATGATTTGTTTGTCGACTTGGGCAGTGGTAAGTGACCAATCACTGAAGTGGTTTTTCGTGCTGTTTTTTCCTTTTCTTTATTACAAAAAGAGATGAAATTCATGTTTGGAAAGTGAACCAGGACTAAGGATTGTGTTACAGGATAAGCACCTTTTCTAGATAATCCCCAATGATGCTCCTGCTTTTTATGGCAGGATTAAGTAGACTGAACAGACATCCCAGACATTCTTCCCTGTGGTGATAGGGAAATGTTGGCCTACCAATGCAATAAACCCTTGTTACAGAAAACTCCTGGGTTTTGGTGCTGTTGGCAGATACGTGTATACAGTATTAAAAATGGTGCTTGAAAGATAACAATAGCAGTTCCATTTCTAAGGATTCATCTCTTTTCAGTGGACTCACTTCATGCCTTTCATATCTGAAAATGGGATTTCGTGACCCTTCCTGTGCCAGTGTGAAACTCTTGGTGTAGGAGCTGAAAATTAGGCAGGTTTTTTCCCCTCTGACACACTTTTCAGTGTGTGAAAAGCCCTTATAGTTTTCTTTAACAGCTGCCTTGTGAGACCCCACAAATTCTAGCTTACAATCTCCGACTACATCTTGTGAGGAGGTTAGTGTTTTGAAAGGAAATAGATATTTCTAGTTGGTAGAGAAACCAGATATGACTCAAACACATGTGGAAGAGATGTACTGAGTAAGATGATGATGTTGTTTGTTGCTAAAACCTGGTTCAGAGCAGAAAGGAGTAACAAGAATTTCCCCTTTCACTGGATGGGTTGTAAAGTTTTAAATGAAGTGTGTTTTGGTTTTGTTGCTGGTATGATACAGGGCTTTGGGGAGAAATGTTTTAAAATACATTCAGTTGTTTAAAACCAAATGTATTTTCAATTCCAGTGCAGCAGGACTGCCATTCCCCCCTAAAACTGAATACATCTCCAGTCAGAGATCTTCAGTGATTTTTCTCATTGTATTTTCTGACCCTCTACTTCCCCCCTCAGTGGGACTTAGGTCTGAAATTTCCTGTTTCAGTGACTCCAGATGAGACATTTAGAAAAGCATCGGACCTGGCGAATTGTTTTCCATCTGGTAGAAAATGTAGATGCTCACAATTGTTTGTTCAGGAAGGTTAAAGAAGATCGTATCTGAAGTCCTGTAGTGCTGTTGATTAACAAGCTCAAATGTTAGATGCTTTTAGCTGCTATCATCAGAAATAAAATCAAGTATTTATTGCAAACCTCCCCACTGTCATCTTGGAGGTTGAGCAACAGTACAAAAATTCACAGTCTCAAAAGCCTGCATGAAAGGAATGGTTTAAATTCAGAAGCCTTGGACTTGGAATGTTTGGATTAGATTAAAACCCAGAGAAATAGCTGTTGAGTTTGTACTGAAAGGGTGAACTTCCTGTAAATTGTGACCCATGCAGCACGGAGTGCAGTGTAAATGAAAACACTGTCACAGCATATTATTTCTATCAGTAAATTCAGTGTCATTCCAATAACTCCATGTGTGCAGCAGTGGCTGAACCGCAGGGCTAAACCCAGCCAGGATGCTGTGGCTGTGCTTGTTAGTGTTGTGGGCGATGCCAGGAGGAACTGATGGAGGTATGGATCATCATTAGGCAAACTGAAATAACAACAGAGTTGGGCTCTTGTAAAAAGAGAAGCCAAAGACAAGATTAATAGCTTCTTGACCAAAACCAGGGCACTTCTGAGGCTGTATCATGTGATGTCTAAAGATGCAGTGTGTTCTTGATCGTCTTTGTCCTCCTTGCTCTTTACATAAGAAACAGTGAAACAGTTCTGCCTCAGACCTTTTGATTGCTCATGTTCTCCCCCCTGCAGAAATGCGCACATCCATATTTGCATGTGAATCAAACCTGCATGCATATGCAAAATGGGAATTGGCAAAAAAAAAACCCCAAAGCCACCAGAAACCTCCAACAGCAAACCTCCCTGTCAGCACTGCAGTTCTCATTGTGCCAGAGAGCATTATAGTGATAATGGTTTACATGCAGGAGTTCCACCCCTTCAATTACCAGTGCTGCTTCCTGCCGGGATGGAAACCAGCAGTATGTTTCCATGCAACTAGGCCAACCTCTTCAGCTCACTCTCCTTTCCCGTGTGGTCATCTGCAGAATGATGGAGTGCACTGATGAGACAAGAACAGGGGTTGTGTTAGTCAGAGACAAAAAGGGATGCATCAGCCTACTGTTGATGGATACTGGGTGGTTTAAGAAAGAAAATGTGAAGTGGCTGCTTTAACAGATGTGGAGTGACATTGCTTTAGTGTGTGCTTTGTGCTTATCCAACTGCTTGTTCAATTACTTAGTTAAAGGGTGAGTTACAGTGTAAAACCTGAAGATTTGGTAAAATGCATATCAAATTTGTGGGCAAAACCTGTGTGAATTTGTAAAACTGAGCCTCTAATAGTTACTAAACATAGTCATTCACAATTATCAAGGCAGACATTGCTGTGAATGCTGTAGCCTGATGCTGTTATCATAAGAAGTACTCAATATATTGAAAAATGTAAACCTCAGAGCTACGATGCTAGGAATTCCTTTCTGTAAGAGCAGTGTAATTGCTCTGTTTGCTTTCTAGTTAGAATTTAAAGCCTTTTTCCTGAAAACCAGCTTCTTAGTATTTCACATCTTGGAGGGAAATGGGACTGGCTTTTATAATGGACGCTGCCTTGAATGTGCTTTTCACTTGAGAGTTCAGTTCACATGGAAACTGTCAGACACAAGTGGGACTTGAAATTGCACCCTCAAGTCCAGTCCCACACATATCCTGTTCTTTTTTTCCTGTTGCCTTTCCCAGTAAAAGCTTTTCCTCCCCTTGCAGTGGTTTTCTACTGAAACTTGTTCTCTGATGTGGTTTTTTCCTGCAGGTGTGGGTCAGGTGGTGCTTCAAGTGGCTGCAGCCACCAACTGCAAACATCACTATGGTGTGGAGAAAGCTGATATTCCAGCCAAATATGCTGAGGTGAGGTTGGTTTTGAAGTGGGTTGTGTGTATATGTCTTATTTGAAGGTTCACTCAGTGGTTCTGGATTACTATTACGTGCTGTGCAGGAAGAAAAGCTGAGTTTCATTCCTGGTTTATTTTGCTTCTTGGATCCAGGAGCTGTTCAAAAGGAAGTGCGGTATAAGCTTCATGTAAACCTGCACTCATTTTGTGTCTGAAGTGACTCTAATACAGGGCTTCCAGAGACCATGGCGTTAAGCAAATCTAGGAATGAATTCACCCAACAAATAGACTTAAACGTTTTAAGTTTCCGCTTTCGATAGTGGTGCCCCTTTTTGGTGTCCTAAGGCTGAAGTTCAGCTTAGTTATTAAACTGTTGCAGGCAGTTGATGAGACCTCTGGTTATGGGATACCTGGTTAATAACTGCTCAGTAGGCCCCAAAATGAAGTCTTACTGTAAGAAAACCATAATGTTTAGTCAGACAGGCAGTTTTCTTCACACTTCTTCTAATTCTGTGCCAATGGGGAGACGCAAAGATAATCAGTTCCAAGGCAAACCTGGAAGACAAATGAGCTGCAGGCAAACAATAAAGGTTAGTCATGCCTTACCATAAGAAGTTTACTTTCTTCAGTAGACTGAGCAGTGCCATATGCCTCTGTATTGTTAAAACAAGCTGACTCAGTCTGTACAGGCTAGAAAATTATACCTTCTGAAGGGAGGGGAAAAGAAGTAAATCCTTGATCCTCTTTTTCAGTAGTGTAGGCAAAAATACAGTTGCACAGTGGCAAAGAGGATCAGACAAGGATCTAAAACTCCATTTTGTTTGCCCTGCAATGACCCAGTGGAAATTTCCAACTGGAGCACTGCTGAGCGTTCTGGTGTCATTAGGGAGTCACTTGCAAAGCCTGGACTCCTGTCTGTGTTTAATAGCAAATGTGAAGATTAGTGTTAAAGAGGGAAAGCTAAATCCTCACTTGCACAAATACCCCTTTATGTCATTGTGCAAAAAGGGCTTTAAGTGAAAATGGGTAGCAAACAAAAATCTGCCCGCAAACTGAGTGTTAAGAGTATTAACTCCTGGAGTACCTTCAGCCTCAGAAGTACAGCAGGATTTCATAAGATTATGGGATGCATAAAATACTTGCATTATTCTGGTTATAGACACTGTCCTGTCAGATTTACCAGCGACACAGCTGCTGCTGTGTCAGAACGCGTGAAGCTGCCTGTGCTCAGCTCCTCTGCCTTGTGCTGTGTGTCACGCACCAGTTTTCCTCCCCACCTCTCACAACCGTTTGTGGAGGGGATTGGATTAAGTTTCTAGTTGAGATTGGCTGTGGCTGCACATCTCTGGTTACAATGCTAATGAATGCAGATGACTTTGAAAAGCTTCAGCTACAGAGAAAGTGTGTGATGGATTTGTTTTAGTGAAGTTGTCTTAAATAACCCAGTAAAATGTAAGCTCATAGGAAATATGAGAAAATATGGAAGATTTCTCTGATTTATCTTGCTAAGCTTTGGAGTGCTTTTGAAACATAAAGAATCCTAAAAACGTAGCTGTCAGCACTGGTTTACTTGACCTGCTGATGGAGGTCTCCACCATCTCCAAGATGTAAAGCCAGAATTCCTGCTGTGCTTCTCTCCTTTATTCCCTTTCCCTGCTACCTCCAGATCTGGGCCCTCCCATATGTAGAGTCAAATCCTGAAGATCCAGAGGTTTTTCAGTCTTCCAAGACACTTGAGTTTCATTGTCAAATGTGTTGTATAGGTGTAGCTGGACCCTCACTGCCACTCTAAAGCAAAGACTGCATATTGTCACTGTATAGAGAATGGGACAAGATTTTGTAAATGGGAAGATGCACATTTGTAAGGCATCAAGCTGTCTCGATGTCTGGGTTTTTAGGTTCCTTCCGTATTTGGGCAATGGAAGACTGGTGCCAGCTACTTGGCTGGGTAGTAGCAGCCTTCCATCCTCTGCAGCCTGACTCTGTCTAGATGTAGTTTCACAGACAATCCCAGACTGGTTTGGGTTGGAAGGCCCTTAAAGCTCCTCCAGCTCCAACCCCTGCCATGGGCAGGGACCCCTTCCACTGGAGCAGCTTGCTCCAAGCCCCTGTGTCCAACCTGGCCTTGAACACTGCCAGGGATGGGGCAGCCACAGCTTCTCTGGGCACCCTGTGCCAGCGCCTCAGCACCCTCACAGGGAAGAGCTTCTGCCTAAGAGCTCATCTCAGTCTCCCCTCTGGCAGGTTCAAGCCATTCCCCTTGGCCTGTCCCTACAGGCCCTTGTCCAAAGCCCCTCTCCAGGTTTCCTGGAGCCCCTTTAGGTACTGGAAGCTGCTTGTAGTTTGAAGCATTCTTCCTGGTTGCTCCAGCAAGGGTGATGCTGCTTCTGTTTGCTGTTGCAATGCTTTGCATGCCACTTTCTGCTTTCTCATTCACCCCAGCAGGCCTGTCCTTACCCTGTCTGTTCCTTTGCTGTCTGGGCTTAGGCTGGGCTGCATTCAGTGCCTCCTACTCACTGTGGATTATGTACCACAACATGGGAGCTACTTAAGATTGTGCCACTTTTAGTGCTGAGCAGTGTCAACTCAGTTTGCCTTATTTTTAACATGTAACTTTGATGAAAAGAGGGAAGAGAAGATGCCAGCTTTGACTTGGCCCTGATGAACCAAAGGTTTTAAGGAAAATAAACTACAGTAGTTGTGTCTGCCTATCTTTTGAGTGTTAATGGTAAAAAAAAACCCAACCCAACAAAACTGCAAGTCTTGGGGGTTTATGAACACTGTCAGAGTTGCATCTCCTTTGACTGTGATGTGAGTGGTAACACAAGATGTCCTAAGAGGTGGTTTTGTTTTTCCTTCCTCTTCTAGACGATGGACAGAGAGTTCAGAAAGTGGATGAAATGGTATGGGAAGAAACACGCAGAATACACAGTGAGTGAAATTCAGCTGAAAAACCTTGTGATCCATGCTGATGTATAGAACTTGCAAAGCCCTCTTCAGCCTTTCACCAGCCAGAATGAGTCAGATGTGCTTCCTGGCTTTTATCTTGACCCCCAGGCTGGTGTTCTGCAAGACACCCTCCCAGGCCCCTCTCTTTGTCTCGCCTGACATGTGGTATGGTGTTATTGGGAACACATTCAGGTCTTCTCAGAAGCTCTTGGAAGATTTATTCTTCTAAAACGTTATCGTTTTAAGGGGGGCTGCCATGTGTCTTTGGTTTGTATTAAATAGCCTTTGGCTTCCCCTCCCTGTTCTCCCCATGGTGTGGGGGTGCTGCTGGGCAGACTGTTGAAAGTGGCAGCTCCTCCTTGGGTTTCTGAAATCTCCTGCTAGAAACAAAAGGGGAAGATGTGGTCACCTGGTGTTGGAGGGGATGGGAGGGCGGTGGTTTCAGCCTCGGGGAGCATGGGGTTGAGTTCTGGATGAATCCCAGCATGCTGAGATTAAAGCAGAGAGCTCCAGGACCAATTCAAGATAGATGGTTTGCACTGGGGGGTAGGGGGTGGGCTGTGGGCTCAGGAAGGATGATGGATGGTTGGTTCTGACCTGGAAAGGATTGCAATTGGGTGCTCTGAAGGTGGAGTTAGAGCAGGGGAGGGGTAAATGGGTCATCACAGGGCATCTCTCCCCTTGGGGCTGGGGACACATGCTGAAATGGCTTTCCCTTTCCTCCGAATGTTACTTAATCATTGTGGATGTGTTTTCTACGCCGTAATGACAGTGTGAAGCATGTGCAGAGCTTTGTGTCATTCCTTCCCCTTTTCCTTTTCTCCCCCTTCTTAAAAGTCGCTAAGAAAACCTGCTCCCCAGTTAATCATTTCCCAGTGAGGAAATGTACGTAGGCATAGTACAATAGGAACCCACTTCCTGGTGGTCCAGAAGAGGCTGGATGGATCAGGATTGTTCCCTAACTGCCCAGAGAAGTTGGGTCACTTTCCTGCTCGGAGTTGCAGCTAGCAGTGAGGATTGCAGTTCAAGTGCGAGCAAGTGCTTGGGGAGCTGCTGCTTCATTTTCCTCTTGTACAGAGCCATTGCTGCTCTGTTACTGGGATGGTTTGAACCACATGGCGTTCCAGCAGTGTGGGATCAAATGGCCAGCCTTTATTTCCCAGTTTTCTGGGTCTTCTGGGATCCCTGGTGCTCTTTACAGGGCTTATCTTGTGAGGAAGGTTGCTACGACTCTCCCTTCAGGAAGCAGGCTGCAGAAGGGGATGGTGCCACCTGCCTCTTTGCACTTTCTTCCTGGAATGCCTTTATTGGAGAGCGTGATCCTCTTCAGAGGGATGCTGGGCCTGCTGCGGGACTAGTTTGTAGCAGGATTGATATTGGGCTGCTAACTCTTTCCTGCTGTGGAAACACTGTGAACGCTTTACTTTTCATGAAGTGGCCATATGGCATTTTTCCATTGTGTCACCCAGCTGGCATTACATGAAAGGAATTATTCCTGAAGATACTCAGCTTATGAGCTGTGTAATTTAAAGAGTAGGATAGGAACTTGGACTAAAATATTGAAAGCATATTGATTGCCGTAGGCATTTCCATATTGCGCATTCCAAGTGACAGAGTCTGGTACTACAGTGAAACAAAGCTATTTATTTTTTGCTAGGTTCTTTGGCTTTTATAATTCTGTTTTCTGAAAAGGGTTTAGAGTAAAAGCTCTCTTTTCTGCCTTTCTGGGAAGAGTTGAACCTTTGGAGCACTGCATGTCGTAAGGAAAGTTGTTTCCAGCACCATGTTGTAGTGATGCTTGAAATAGGTTTTGGTTGCTTACATGTAGACGCACAGGGCAGATTTTCCTTAGTTTTTATTGCTTCTTCAAACACCCAAGGCTTTTGCCAAGCAGTTTATTTTCTTCAGTAACTCTTTAGACAACATTTTCTATACGTGACTCTGGTTAAACAGAGAGCAAACATAATGCAGCTAGGAGACATTGGAAGGCATGAAACTGAAAACTCGGTGTCTTTATCTTTCTGGAAAACAACTTTGTTCCTTCATTATGCTTAGTGGAGTCCCAAAATTCCCAATGTTGTAGACTAAATAAGCACAAATTGGAATAGTCTGTCACCAGAAGAGCTGAACTTGTGAATTCCACTCTAATGTTTCAGGCAGTCATAGAATCATAGCATGGTTTGGGTTGGAAAGGACCTTAAGATCATCCAGTTCCAACCCCCTGCCATGGGCAGGGACCCCTTCCACTGGAGCAGCTTGCTCCAAGCCCCTGTGTCCAACCTGGCCTTGAACACTGCCAGGGATGGGGCATTTGTCATTTCTTTGGGCAACCTATGTTGGAGGAGGGAAGCTTGGCCTAAGTCCTGAGGCAAGGAGTCTTAGAACCCACCTGCAGCTTGGACTGAATAACACGGATGATGGTTTTGACTTCCACTGCCTTGCTGGAAAGGTTGTGGTACGTCAGGCAGCAGCAAATCCTGCTTTGGGTTGTTGTTTCTTGTAACAGCCAAGAGCCTTCTACAGCTTTCCAATACAAATGGATTTTTGACTTCTCGCAGAAAGGGCTTGTCCAAAGTCTTGTCTTTCTGGTGAGGCAGCAGTTGATTGCCCATACCAGCTCTGCAACCATCAGAATCACCTCCTTGCCTTCCCCACCAGCATGTGCTGGAAGTTCTGAACGTGGACATGTGAATTCTGATGAGCAAGGCTCAGTGACAGCATTTAAAATAAACCCTCCAGGTGTCTTTCCACTCTCCTTTGTCCACAGTCATAGAAGAAAAGTCTCTTTTGGGACGTGGTTCCATGCAAAATATACACTGTCACGTGCACGCAGATACCTTCAGTAAAACAGCTCATCACTGAGAGTCACTTTCAGATGATAACTGTGGGTAAAACTTCTCCAGCAGCTTCTAGCACTGTCCTGAGGCATGTTGGATCCCTGAGGCTTCTGCAGAGCCCCAGCTGCTGGTAATGGGTCGTCATGGCAGCTTTGGAGTGAGAAGATCCATTTGGGGCATGACAGGAGTGGGAGGCAGGTTGCTCATCGTACGTTGGCCTGTAAGTCTCCTGACCTCCGGCTACTGGAGATAACTGTATCTCATAATCCTGTTAAATGAACTGGGTTTCATTTTAAATGATGAGCTGTTGAGCCTCAGGATTCTAATTGGAAAACCCCCCAAACTAAACCAAGAGAGTAATGCTCTCTGATAAGAATCTTCCTCAGGTTTTACAGTCAATGCTAATGTTTCGACGTGGAAATATTTACATCCCTGTGCTATGGTCGTGTGGTTGTTGATGTCTAATTCCTGATGGGTTAGGGATAATCATATTCCTTGCTAGTCTTCTGCATTCAGATGGAATGAAGTATTTCAGGGCTTTTTCCATCATCAACTGCTTCAGCTGTTCAGACTGGAATGTCCCACTTCCAGCACGCATCACTTTATTTCAGCTCCGTTGACCGTCTTTTCCCATGGAACTGAGAAGTTTCCAAGATTAGCTTTACCCCCTTCTTTTCAAGAAAACTGTTGTCTGAAGGAAACAGGAGACTTCTCAGAGGTTATTAGGCCTAGATAATTAGAGAGGCTTTCTCGGGGAATTTCTGCACATGTGTAGTCATCCAATTATAAAGCGGTATCACAAGAGGCAGATGGGTTTTCATGGTTTCTGACTGTACATATCCTCATGTGGCCTCAAAATCAGAGCCGTCTCCAGGTATCTAGGGCACAGTGCTAATTGCCATGGAGCAGAAAGTGCTGCAGTGTTCTTTCAGGGGTACCCCTGGTGCAAGCTGTGTGTCCTCAGTGCCTATGGCCTGTTACGGGATTCTTCCAGTTGTAGGTTAGAGTAGGTCTCTGCAAGGGAAGTTGGTGGTGGCTGCAGTCACACGTTGGCCTGCTGATGGTAAGGGTTTGCTTTGATGTTGCTTGCTCAGGTTATAACAGAAGACCTTCCCCTGTTCCATAAAAGCTTGTCTGAGCAGTGGGTCTTCAAAAGAAGTGCAGGAAACACCAGGTCAGCGTTTTTAAAGGCTGGGATTCCTGCTGGCTGGACACCTCTGACACGTGTGCTGCCTGCTCAGAGGAAACCCCTGCAGCTCCTAATAGCTGCAGATACTCTGTGGGTCAGCCCATGGATTAGAGGTGGGTTTTGTTGTGCATCAGTCAACATAAGCCTGGCATCTGTAAGCTTGCAGCCTTGTCTCTGACTGAGTTTGGGGTGCTCTCTCTGGCTTGTTGTCCTGGAAACCTCCATTCTGAGCAAAAGCAGTGATTTGGGTACAAGTTGTCTCTTGTTGCCTGGTGCCAGCTGCTGCTTTGTAGGGATTACTGGCATTACCTGTACTTAAAAACTACCACTGCTCAGCAGTGCACTGCAGCTAAGGAAAGGGCAGGAGAGCTGTTTGTCCCAGATAGTTCTGAATGCCCTATTTCAGCGGGAAAGTCCATGTTTTGGTATTTGAAAAGCCCTCCAAATGTCCCCTGTGGCTTTGAAATGATGCCACATTTTGGAGGTTTGGATTCGTGCCTCCAGTTATTTTTGAAAAGAACAGGAACCTAAAAATAACCCTGTGTACTTTTCCAGGCAGAAATGAGTGGGTTTTGTGAGCCAAGTGTTTGCATGGAGGCTGCTGGAATGAGACATTTCTGCGTGTGAATTTATGGCTTTGTGTAGCTGGTCAAACAGAGCCGTTACCAGAGAGATCCCAGGGCAGTGCTGGGTTGGGAGTGGAGCTCTACTCCATGCCACCAAGGCTTGACCTTCAGGAACTGTCGCTCTGGTACGTGCTGAACGCACACGCGCTGGAGCGAACCTCTTGTTGCTTCCCCCAGGCTCTGGCCTGCCAGTTTTCTTCGAGTTACAGGAAGAGCCACAGATGCTGCTGTGCCTATTTCTGCAGTCTCTGTAGAACACATTTATCTGTTAGAAAAACCTGAAGAGAAACCTGTTTTGGTTTCTAACTTTAGAACTGATGCGGGCTGGCAGCTCTGTGAAGCGGATTGCGCTGAGCTAATTATCCTTTTAGATAAAGCACGACTCCTGCATTGTCTAATCAGATGAAAATATCTGCATTACAGATGGTCCCTTCCATTCATTATTCACTAAGGAGATTAAGTTTCGCAGCAAGAGGAGCAACAGGATGGGGGTTGGGACACTGGTGGGAAGAGATTGAGGGTGTCCCTGTGGCTGTCACCTCTGCTTTGCACTGGCGTGCCACCTTCTCCATCCATGACCATAAGGGACCATGTTCTTCTACTGGTTTAGCTGTTGCAGCCCTTGGCGGTTCCTTACCAGTTTTTGTTTTGCTCTCATAATGACTGTAAAGCACAGAGTTGACTGGGATTTGGGGGGAGTTTTGTTGGATTCCCATTGTCAGTTGATGGGGAAGGTCCTATTTTCCTCCTGTTACTCCATCATTTATTAATCACTGCTCCCCAAGTACAGTAAGTGAAGAAACTGGTCATCAGGAGGAGTCAATCAGGTAGCTGCTGTGCTCTGGTTTGATTGTGGCAGAGCACTGATCCAGGAATTGCTGTCTTCCTTCCAGAGGGGAGAAAATAACCAATTTTCTCCCAACCATAGTTGACCATCTGGTTATTTCTGTACGCCAGTATTTTTCCTGGTGAGATTTTCCCCTCAACTCTTGGCTAAGTATGAGCTAGGGTAGTGTTCCAATACAAAAATAGATGGGTTGAAACAGGGCTGTGCTGCATTTAAATTGTAAAATGCTGTATCTTGCAAAAGGAGACAGAGGAAAAAGTGTTCAGTTTCCATGTGTTATATTGGGTTAAAACCCAGAGATTTTGGTTATAACCGTGCTCTTAACCACATTGGCAGGACAAACATAGAGTGTGACTGGATCCAAATAAAGCGTAACAGCCATTTAGGTTAGATTTCAAGACCTTTATATGAAGCTTTTTATTTCCAAGCAGTTTCAGGTTCCGCTGGTTCTTTGTTCTCTTGCTGAGCTGTGGCTTTATAATCACATTTCCTTATTATTGTGCCATTTCTTTTCTTTCTCCTGTTGGCGTTTGGAAACCTCGTGCAGACGTTAGACACCAGTGGTGGGGAGGAGTGCAACAGAGCAGCTAACTTGGCAAAAATGGTTGTAAAATAAATACAGTTGCCTTACATGTGGGTTTTCTTCTACTGTCTCTTGGTTGCTCAACCATGAAGCTATTCACTACCAGAGAGATAAGACTTTGAGACAAAGTTATCTCATAAATAGTCTAGAGATGGTCTCCATTCACAAGTAGGGCATCTAGAGCTCCAGAATAAATGTTTCTATATATAAGGTGAGAAGAACTCAGTCTTCTTTAGAACTGTTCTGATGTTGCATTGAGTTTCCCCTTTAGAGTTTGGAAGTATCTAGCAGGACGTTGTTAGGTTGGATCTCTGTGAGTGCAGTCTCCAATGTATGCTTTGGTTTTACTGTAGCAGGGATATCAAAGCATGCATCCCCTAGCAGCAGGTGGGAAATGCAGGTAGTAATTCTGGTTGAAAATCTTATGTCAGCCTACCTGCTTGGCAGAACTGAGTAACTTCAGTTGTTCTGACCTGCTGTTTTCAGCATGTTTAGTGTCTGACCCTTAAGGCTCTTTGCAAAGTTCTTGATCTCTTGCCTGAGAACCCTCGATACTTTCCTTAATCATAAAATCATGGAATGGTTTGGGCTGGTAGGGACCTTAAAACTCATCCAGTTCCAACCCCCTGCTACAGGCAGGGACACCTTCCACTAGAGCATCAGACTGCTCTGCTGGGAAGGGGAGGCTACAATGGAAGGAAGCAGGCTCTAGTGCTTCTCTGGGACAGGTACCCTGGCTCAGCTAGCAGGGTTTCGAAGTATTGGAGCATGTCTGCATTGCAGTTCTGTTTGAGTTGTCGCTAAGTGCTGGCATGTGAAATGCTCCTTTCTTTCCATACTAAAGAATATATGCAGAAAAGGGATTCCAGAGCAGTCACTTTGTGTTGTTTTGATGTTCCTGAGGTTCTGATCTAAGCCATCATCTTACCTGCGCCTTCAAAGTGTGTCATCGTCATTAATTATACAGTTGCATGTTGTTTTTTCTCTCCTCCTCTTATCTTCCTCCCGCAACCTTTCTCCTGCCTTACTTGGGGCACAGCAAAACAGCCCATAGATTCCTCTGGCATTTCAAAAGCATGACTTAATGGTGGGAAGGCTATGGAGCTGCAGGTATTAACCTGGCACTTGATGGGGTTTCATCAGAAAGGTACTGAAGTCATAACTAGAATTACTTTCAAATAAGGCCTTTACGTCACTTGATTTCCAGCATCAAAGTGTTAGAAACATGTGAGATTTAGATTTAGTACCACAGGAAGATCAGAGGTTGCCATCTGTTGCAACAAGAGCCTGAAGGCAGGGTTTGCAGCAGGCACCATGGCTCTGTGCTCTGGTTCCCACTCTGAGGGGTCTGATGGAACCACAGGGCTCAGCAGGGTCTTGAGGGGGCTCTGGTTTCTGCTGCGGGTGCTGCAGGGTATTGCTGGCTTCTCCATGGAGCACAGTCCTTGTAGGGCATCAGTGATACCTGGAGACCCTTCCCTGTTCATCCCATGGCAGGAGAGCAGATGAGGGTGGGAGCAGAAGGGGAGGCCACCTCCAGGACCTGAGGAGCTCTGGGTGCTTCATCTCCTTGGTATCTCCTAAAGCCTTCATTTGGCCTTACTTCAGAGGCACCCCTGAGTTAGTACAACATGTTTGCTCCAGAGCAGAAAGGAACGATGTTAACTCGTGTGTGTGTGTGTGTGTGTGTGTTTTTGTGTTGTCTTTCTTTCAGCTGGAAAGAGGTGACTTCCTCTCAGAAGAATGGAGAGAGAGAATTGCAAACACAAGGTACAGTGCAGCAGTTGAATGCTGCTTTATGAACTGAATATCTGGGAGTTTGTATAATGGAAATTGGGAGGCTGGCCAGCTTTTTATATAGAATTTCCATAGCAAATACCAGAAGTGTATCTGCCAAGTTTTATACTGGCCTCTTTAGATCCTGTTTTCTGACTAGAAGAATGGGTTTAAATGTCTGTCCCATGATAATACATACAAGGGTGTATCCAAGATAAATTCTGGTTCTGCAGAGAAGTATCAGCCTCTTGTTTGTTTTGCATATCCTTGTTGTTCAAGTCAGTGATTCTGGCAAAACGCTGGTTGTTTTGGCTATTGGTGCATACTGCGAGGCTCACTTGCCATTAAAAAGACCCAAGTGAGTGTGTTCTAACTTAAATTGGGAATTCATTTGAGCCGATTGTGTTGAAGATTTGTTTCTGTGAGGATCTGTACAGAGGATTTGACTCCTTTTTGATGGTAGTAGCAAGGGAGTAAATTGGCTAAAGCAGTAACGTACTCTGCCTCTTTAAAGGCTTTGCATTTCCAGCCTTATGGATGGAACAAAAAAGGTCTTTGTATGACCTTCTGGGCCACCCTGTTGTGTGGGGGAGTGAAGACTTGTCCAAGAGGGCTCTCTGGAAGTCCTCGGCATTGTGGCAATCTATGGACTGCTTCCAACACCCTCTTTTAAGAGTACCCCATCACACAGGCGTCTGCCCGGCTGATGACTCCTGCATTGCTCCCTACCTCAGTTAAACTTCTAGAAGTGCCTTTTAATTTGTGGACAGGCTTGGCCCAGCTTTGCATAGCGGGGTTTTGCTTTGTTGCTTGTGATTCCAAATCCACGCTCCTCGGCTGTCTGCGCAGCTTTCCTTGGAGCAAATGGAATTTGGTTTATTTATTTTTAGCTGGAGTACATCTAACTGCATGCAGAAATGCTGGTAGATGTTTATTTTGTATGGCGTGCAGCTAACGGTGTGCCTGCTGATCCACACTCCCTTTGCTCTGTGATGTAGAAGTTCAAAAAGGAGGAGATTGTTGCTCACAACTGGTAGGTGTTGGTGTTTGTTCCGAGTGGGCCAACTGCTCAGCATCAGCTCCATCTAGAGAGATGCAGATTGTCTGATGAGTTCCCATTGGAGCCACCCCATCGCAGACCCACAGACTGGTTTGGGTTGGAAGGGACTGATCCAGTCCCAGCCCCCTGCCACAGGCAGGGACCCCTTCCACTGGAGCAGCTTGCTCCAAGCCCCTGTGTCCAACCTGGCCTCGAACACTGCCAGGGATGGGGCAGCCACAGCTTCTCTGGGCACCCTGTGCCAGCGCCTCAGCACCCTCCCAGGGAAGAGCTTCTGCCTCAGAGCTCATCTCAGTCTCAGTAAGCCAAGAGCCACCCTTCCCGTGAGCGGCCAGGCTCGAAGCACAGGCTGGGATTGTACCAGGACAGGGCTGTACGTGCTTGAGCGCTGCCGTGGGAGCTGTGCAGCACGCAGGATTCCTGCAGGAACTGGCCCTGTGGCTTAGCAATACGTGCAGAAACGAGGGCTGAAGGCGAGGTGGACGGGGGTCCCCCGTACTTCTGCCCTGTGCATACAAGTGTTGTGCCAAAATTAACACTAAAGAAATGGATCTGGCAAGCTTTATCTTTTTCCCTTCCTTCCCTGGATGTTTTCTAGTCCCATTAATATGCTTGGCTCTTTTGCAAGGCCTCATTTTTTGGCACAGGGTGGGAAGGCGGAGGAAGAAACCCCTGCTAGCCTTACTTGCCAGGCAGGGTTTCCCAAATTTCCAAGAGCAAGGCAGAGCAAGAATAACATTTTCTTTTTTCCCCTTAATGTAGAGACAGTTTTTCATCCATGGGTTTTAATAGCTTTGGCTGCCACTCTTAAACTCACTGTCCTTGTTGAACATGTTTCATGTGTGGAGGCGCTAGGAGGGGAGTTTTCAGACAGACCTCTTGCAAAGAAGTTACTTCTTCATTTTGGAACAATATGCTAGAATGGCTTTGGCACTTTGCATGTGCAGGATGCTCCGCAGCTTCCAAGAGATGTTGAGGGCTCTTGTTGCAAGCTGGGAGCGATAGGGCAAGGGGTGATGGGTTCAAACTTAAACAGGGGAAGTTCAGGTTAGATATAAGGAAGAAGCTCTTCCCTGTAAGGGTGCTGAGGCGCTGGCACAGGGTGCCCAGAGAAGTGGTAAATGCTCCATCCCTGGCAGTGTTCAAGGCCAGGTTGGACACAGCCTTGGGTGACATAGTCTAGGGTGAGGCATCCTTGCCCATGGCAGGGGGCGTTGGAATTGGATGATCTGAAGGTCCTTTCCAACCCAAACCATTCTATGATTCTGTGGTAGGAAATGGGCACCAGGGACAATTGGACTGGACCCAGGCTCTTAAAAATAAAAGGATATTTCTTTTTTAATCTGTGGTGTGCTCTGTTTCTTCACCAACCATTTCACCATTTGTGTGATTCTGCCTATGGGCACGTTTCTTTGTTGCTGTCTGACTGGGTTTTTTCAGGAACAAATCCCCTTCGCTCCATTTCCTAACCCAGAAAGGTGCAACTGTGCACTGTGGGTTAGGGTGAAGTGCTGGGTTTAGGACAGGGAGATGTGCTGAGAGGCGTCTTTTTGCACTGAGGGGTAAATTTACAGCTGGAAGAGAAAATACATTTTGATATTGTGCTATAATAGTTTAAATGCACGCGAGGAGGCACTGGCATGAAACGTGTCTGTTGTGTTGGAGCATTGCTTTTCATGTGTGAATTAACTACTGTAAGAGTGTGGTGTTTGATCTCACCATGACAGAGGGGTGAAAACATTTTGCACATTGGTTTTATGCTGAAACTTCTGGTGCAAAACTCAGCTGTGTGCTGAGAGGAGCACAGAGCAGGGTGCCTTTAACATCTTTTACAAGTGAATGCTAAAGGTAAGGTACTATATGCAAGAAGAAAGCATTTTATTAGCTGGAAGTGGCTGTATACAGGGACAAGCAGCACTTTTCAGTTCCAGAAGAGGCTGTAAAGGCTGTAAGTGACTGTGACCTGTGGTTGTGGGGGCAGCTGAGGGGTATAGTTGTGCCATTTGCCTGTCCCTCTTCCTTAACTGTACCATTATCTTGCAGTGTTATTTTTGTGAATAATTTTGCCTTTGGTCCTGAGGTGGATCACCAACTGAAGGAGCGATTTGCAAACATGAAGGAAGGTAACAAAGAACTTCAAACCTTTTCCCATTGCTTTCCTGCTTGCTATGGGAGCTGGTGGTGGCGAGGCCTTAGTTAAAGAAGCCAGGTTGGTGGGTATTGTTCTGTGCCTTGCAGCAAGCATCTGCACCCCAGATGGGTATTTCTTGGGCTGTTTACTTCCCATTTTAATATCTGTTCTGGCCTCCCTGACTGCTTGGAGGTAGCTCTGTGTGTGAAGGCTCTGCAGAGCTCTGTGGGGTGGGAGGAACTGCTGGTCCTCTCTTACTTGGTACGGGAGCCGACAAAACATGCAGTGGCCGAGACTGCAAAGCCCTTGTCCTATCACCACAGCCCCTAATGAAGAGCCCCTCTCCAGCATCCTTGTAGCCCCCTTCAGACACTGGAAGCTGCTCTGAGGTCTCCATGCAGCTTCTTTTCTCCAGGCTCAACAGCCCCAATGTTCTCAGCCTGGCTCCATGCAGGAGCTGCTCCAGCCCCTGAGCATCCTCATGGCCTCCTCTGGACTTCTCCAACAGCTCCAAGTCCTTATGTTTGAGGGCACCAGCACTGCACCCAGTGCTGCAAGTGGGGTCTCAGGAGAGCAGAGCAGAGGGGCAGGATCACCTCCTTTGACCTGCTGCTCGCACTCCTTTTGATGCAGCCCAGGATACAGGTGGCTTTCTGTGTCTAGTACAATATAATATTTCTGTAGCTGCATACTGAAGGCAGTTCTTGGGTTATCCTATTTAAAGTTGTCACACGGAGTACTGGGTATTCACTAATCAGTATTAAAATGGGAGCACCATCACTGGATGTCTTGTGTGTCTCATTGCAGACACTAGTGACCCGGGATGCCCAGTAACCCCACTGTGACCCTTAGACTGCCTGAGGTGTCTTTTTTTCCTTCCTCTTAACCACTTGGATAAGTAACAATTTGGTTATGGCAGAAATAACAAAAATTACTATTTCTGAGAAGAAAACTGTGTGGCATGAACAAAGCAGCTGTGGCTTCCCCTGATAGTGAAGAATGTGACTTTTGGGCTCTGTTGCAAACTGTAAAACCCCTTAACTTAAGCTGTCTTCTTTAGTTTTAGTGGGTGATCTTTGTTTCGTTTTAGCTGCTGTTTAGTGGTGGCTGGAGAGAAGTGGCAAGGTGGGGCAGCCTTTTTAACCCAGTAAAGAAACCTCAGTTCTCTTCCCAGAAGGTGCTGGGGCTCTGTGCTCTGGGCTGGATGACCCCAGATAGCTGTGGAATGGAGAGGAGCAGCCTTTTAAATAAGAGGGCTTTGGGGACTTGTGCATGAAAGACACCAACTAGGACTGGGATGGTGGTGTTCCTGATTGAAATTTCCATCGATTGCCACTGAGAATTAACGGGCTCTTTTTTTGGAAGTGTTTGAAGATGTCATTTTGTAGTGATCCTTGAGGATCCCCTCCCAGCTACCCAGCAGGATGAAGAGATTGACTTTGTTGCATGCTATCAGAATGAGCATTAAGGAGTTTTCTTTTGGTGATGACATACAAGTGGTAGTTTGATTAGGGCTGCTCTTCAGGGCTCTGTGCTGGGCTAGATTTAGTAAGTAGTTATTTCTAGAAGAACTAGTAGCTGACTTTGCTCTCTTTTTGGTTTTCCTCCTCTTTTCCAGGTGGAAGAATTGTGTCCTCAAAACCTTTTGCACCTCTGAATTTTAGAATTAACAGTCGAAACTTGAGTGGTATGATTGCCCCTTTTGTTGTTACATTGCAGTTATGGTGTATTCGTTATCTGAACATGTCTGTAGTGGGGTTGGGTTGTGGTTTAAAGAGTTGTGTAAGTAGAAAAATGCTGTTGTATTATGATAGCACACATGCCAAAGTGACATGTATTTTAAAATCACACCCCCCCCAACATTGGGACCAACCACCACTCTTCTGTGGGGTTCCTCCTTTAGATGTAATGACAGTTTTTCCCTGGCTGGGCATCTTTTACAGTTGAAGAGGTTGAAATTAAGTGTTGAAATCAGGATTTTCAGGAGCGTGGTTAATGTCTTTAAGTACGAAGAGCTGCAGTGATGAACTTGCATGTGAGTTCCTTATACAGTAGCTGTCTGAATTTGGACAGGTAAATCCCACCAGTCATGATTTGTGAGGCTTAGAAGCTGAAATGTTCAACGTTGAATGCCTTGTCTTCTGTGCTGTAAATCCATCAGGCCTAGCCCATAAACGCCCAGTTGCTGTGTCTGGTTTGTTGCCAACAAGAGTTTTCCTTCCCTTCTGAATCTAGTAGACTCGATACGTGCCAACGTTGTCCTTCGCAAGCCTGGGAGCTGCAGTTCAATGAGGTTTGGGGATTACCAACACCCTGTGATGGTGCTTTTTCTTGTGACCTTTTTTCAGCTTTTATTGTTGAATTTTGCCAAGGAAAAGAAGGATCCAGGCTGGGGTTTACACATTTACTGTGTCCAGTGCAAAACATTCCCTAAATTCAAAACCAGCCCTACTCCCCTCCTTATGCAAACATGGCAGGTAACACACTGAGGTACAAATCTCAAGCTGTGTTTTCTGTGCTTGGCCTGACACTCATGGCAAGCTGCTTTTCAAGAACAGTAATTTGAAGACTGTCATTAAGGCATTTCACTGAAGTAGCCCCATTGTGAGTTATTTTTATGAAGCTTGAGTAACTGTGAATGTCCTGTGCAGCAGACATGCAAACCTGCCCATTTCCTTCCTGTTTGATACTCTTCTCTGTGGCATTTGATTGTTTGGAACCTCATTAACCGTTGGGTCCTGGCTTGGCAATCCTTTGTAGACATGGGCTTGAAAATAAAACGACTTTAAAGGGTGGAATGGTAATCCTGGAAACCCTCAAGCCTCCAGGGAGCTGAGATCAGCCTGTCAGTTTGCTAACAAGACAAAGAGCGCTTAAGTAAAGCTTTCTACCTCTTGTACAGCACACTAGAACTAGATGAAATGCAAGAAGGCACTTCTGAGGTTTCATTTAGGAGACCTGCCTATGTAAATAAGGGGTTTTGGCCTCCCAAGCCCTTTCTTCCCTGGCTCATGACCATTTTGCTGTGTCTTTCTGCTAGGTGGGGAGGCAAAGGGGGCACTGAATAAAAGCCCTGATTATGACGATCAGTTGAGCCACTTCTTTATCCTGTTTGAGCTTTCAACCCCCTGTGGAATGTTTTCTAGAATGCTGAAGTATTATGTATCTGTGTATATGACATGTTATTTAATGCTTAATGGGGATGTTGATGTTAAAATTATATCGAGATAGCTAATGAAGATCTGAGTGAAAGAGGTTGCTTAGCAGAAGAGTAGATAATAGCTTCCAGTAACAGGAAACTCTTCCAGGGATTCAGAGAAGAGATCCTGAAAAGAAATTATGCTACAAGTAATGAGAGGATATTATTGGTATAAATTTTAGGTCTTAATCCCATTCTGTGACCGTGCTGTATTTGGGATGTGCCAATATCAAATGATCATGCATGGGATGTGCTAGGCCTGAGACTTGTTCTGGTCTTAGTGGCCTCTTCTAAGTGACACTTTCAGGGAATGTCATCCACTTGGAGCTGTGGATCCAGTACCTTCACATGCAGAGAGGTGATTTCAGCCTCCTGTGCCAGCTTTATGCTGCTGCCCTATTGTAGGGTTTTAAGAATACTTTTATTCAGTGGGGTTTCTTTTGTGCCCAGGTAGGATTTGAGTCTTGTGATTTTCCTATATTATAAAATATAGTGGAAAAGAGAAAACTTTAGGAAGCAGGCAACCTTTTTTCTCAGTGCCATTTTTGTCCTTAGTTAGTCCCATCTGGAAAAAGAAATAGAAATGTGGAAAGAGCCAGGACAAACCAAAGCAAGTATTAAAATCTGGTTAAAATAGTGGTGGAAGTTGCTGAATCCTAAACCTTGTGTTTTGACTCTTCTGGGTAATTGCTGTTTAATTAGAAGTGTGCCATAACTTCTTCTACAGCCGTGCCTCTCACTCAGTGTTCAGTGGTTCTGGAAATGCTTAGGCACATCCCATACCTATTAATTCTAGGGAACAGAACAAATATAGGCAAGCAAACAAATATAAACCATGTTTGTCCTCAGTCCCAATATAGTACAGTTGCAGTTTACACGGGTTGGCTCTAATGGTGCTCTGTTGCTGGTTCTACCTAATTAAATCCTGTCTGTTAGCACAGATGTCTGGTCGCTGGGTTCCTCGTAAAAGTTGCCTCTGAAACCCAGGGAAGTTCTGTCTATTGAAAGCTTACACTAGAACAAGAGTTTTACTCTAGAATGGCTGGTGGTCTCTGAAGAAACACTCCTTACTGGTGCATGGCTTAGCTTCAGCTGGGTACAACTGTGTGCCAAACTGAGCGAGCCTTGCTTGCCTAACTTGATGTTCTTCCTGCAGATATTGGCACTATAATGAGAGTTGTGGAGCTATCACCACTGAAAGGGTCTGTGTCATGGACCGGGAAACCAGTTTCTTACTACCTGCATACTATTGACCGAACCATAGTGAGTATAAATACAGGCTGGTGGCTCTGGCTGCTTTACCTGCTTTGAAGTCAACATGCCAACTTCAGTTCCTTGTTTCTGGGAATTGTATTCATATTTCCTTGCATATTTAGACCTGTAGCACACATCATTGGTAGCCTTTGGCTGCTTCGGTGCAGCATCTTGCGCAAACAGTATAATGATGGACAGTACTCTGGCAGTCTGTTAATTCATTGAAGGTCCATGGATTTACAGGTATAATTCCGTCTCGTGCTCCAGAATACACAGCTATGCAGAATCGTGGTCTTGTGCTATAGCTTCCACCCTGACTAAAGACTATCTGGGTCTTTAATTCCTCAGTTGGCTTTGTGGTGTACGGAGCATTTCGTTTGATCATATTCAAGCAGTAAATCCTCATTCTAGTTAAACTGTCAAGTTGATGTAGAACCAGCCAAAGCTCTGTAACAATACTCATGCGTTCACTGGGGTTTCGGTTGTTTTTTTTCAGTTAAAGAAAACAGAAACAACTCTATAGGAATGTCAGCTTTTGTGGGGAAATAGTTTATTCCCACACTGTTTTGCAGTGTGATAGTAAGATTTTTTTCCTATGTTTGCTGTAGTCTAATAATGTTAAAGAATAATTGTTAAAAGGATAACCGAAAGTGCAGTTGAATATTTTAGTGGCGCATAAGAGCGACATAGCTCCATTGACAATAACTTTCTGCTGAGTGCAGATACATGACACAAAGCTTTAAAACAAGAACAGGCAGCGGTGAAGATGCTAAAACCTTGTTGAGGCGTGGATTATGTCCTGCCAGCGTGTCTGCGTCATTCAGAAGAGTGAATGTCAATGGCTTCTTGCTGTAGCTTATCTGAAGAAAGCCAGTTAGGATTTCTGCAGTTCTGCATTTGTTTAATGCTGATATGTTGTATTCATCTCTCGTGACTTTGAAAATGACTCTTATCTTTCTGTTTCCAGCTTGAAAACTATTTTTCTAGTCTCAAAAATCCAAAACTCAGGGTAAGTTTCAGTCATTTTTTTTTTTTGGTAGAAAACTCAAAATAAGCCAAGCAGCCACTACAGGGAATTTGGTCACTTGTTAAAGATGTACAGAATTGATAGCAAATCAGATTTGCTTGGTAAGCAAGGAACATGGGCATGGAGCTGATTGAAGTGGAGCATCACGTGCCATCAAGCACTAATTGAATCATGTTCAAGAGCTTTCTAATAGAGAATTAATGGGGCAGCCACAGGTTTTCTTACCTTGCAGTGGAGGTCTATAAAGAGCAGTTTGTTCATTTAAGAACTGAAGTTAAAGAAAGAAATGATAGTTTCAATCTGTCCCTGTGTTCAGCTGCATGAAAACGAAGCTGAAGAGTGCTCTGAGATGTTACTTTTGGGGCACGCTGAGACATGGAATGTGTGGTCAGTTGCTGCAGTCTCTGCTGTCAAGTGTGGAATTAAAATGGCAGAGGATTTTTGAGGCTGTGCTGGGCTGTATTAATCTGAGCTAGGCAATGGGGCTGGTGTTCCCAGTTAGAGAATTAAGGGAAGCCACTTCATTTAGAACTTGAGGTGACCGTTTGTCTTCCAACTGACTTGCTCAGGAATTACTGAAAACAGGTTAATGGGAGCTTTGGGATGAGGTTTGTTCAGGCTGCTGAATTCAAAGTTGGAGGGAAAAATGACTCCTCGAGTGGCATCCCTGTGCTTTGGAACTTCCCTGGTTTTAATGGTGAAGAAATGGTGCCATTTCTTCCTCTTCAGCAGAAGAGGTGATGGAATTGCCAGAATTGTTACGCAAGTGAAACCTCCCCTGCAAGGTAGGGAAAGGCTTTAAATGAGCTCCTTGAAATATCCTGCCCCTACTGAAACCCGAAAATTAAGCTGAAAAGTTGCTGCTTGGGTTTTTTTAGTTTCCTCTACAGACGTGGCTAAAGTTGAATTAGATGATGTTTAATGGCTCTGCCATTTCAAGTCATGCGAGATTTTTAAAGTGATGTAACAACACATGAATGTTGGGGATGTAGGGAAAACTGTTGAAATATTTCATAAATTAAAACCCCAAGCCAACAAAACACCAGCACCCCCACTCCAAACCAAACCCAAACCCTCTAACACCAGTGTGTGATCTGGGGGATGGGACTGGGAGGAGAAGAATAAAGGAGGAGGTTTGGGCTTAATCTCTTCTGCCCTGTGGCTGCATGTTTGAAACCCATTAGGGAGGGTAATGCAGTACAAAGGGGTGACTTGCTCTTCCCTTTCCCACTGAGTGTTGCCCGAGGCAGGGGAAGTTTTTTCCCTTGCTGGTAAGAGAAGTTTGGGGTGTTTTTAATCGGGCATTGTGTGCCAAGAGCACTTACACCTGGCTTTTGGGGGAGGCTAAGCTGGGAAACACAGTGGTGTGTGTTAAAAAGTGAGAAACACAGGAGCAAATGATTATTCTTTTAATGTTTTATTTGAAAACATCTTTCCAGGAGGAACAAGAGGCAGCTAGACGTCGACAGCAAAGAGAAAACAAGAGCAACACAACTACTCCAACAAAGGTTCAAGAAAATAAGGTGGACATCCTGCATTTTCATAGAGGAGAATGTGTTTTCTCTTTAGCTGTGCATGAATTCAGAACCGGTGTCAGGAAAAAACTGATTCTGTGGGAAGCGTGTTCTCTGAATGGGTAAACTGGTATAGCTGTTGCTGTGGACACAAATATGATGGAGTGACTTAATAAAAGCTGCACTTGGGTATTGTGCCACTAATTCTGGAGAAAAGGTATTGCAAGATGAATAGAACAGTTGGTGTCCACCCGCTTGCCATCAGCACCAGCTTGCAGAGCTCTCCCTGAGTCATACCCATTGAATGGAGTTCAAAGTGTGCTGAGTCTCTCCTGCAAAGACTCATTTCCTTTCTCATTCAGTTGCATAATACTGTTAGAAACGCAGTGACTGTTCATGCACAAAAATATATTGAGATTTTAATGAAACTCACTTGAAGAATATAATCAATAATCATCTTTTCTTAGACAAAAGTTACAGATTTCCTTTTCTGTTATGAATAAGTCCAGAAGAGAATGAGTGCAGCTCCTTGGGTGTTAGGGACAGCTCTTATCCCAACCAAGTCTACTTCACTGCCCAGTTATTTAACTACAGTGCATCAGTTTCCTCTCATAAAATTATTAAAGTTATTAATGCTTGCTTTAAAGGAACCCTGCGCATATAGGTAGGAATGGCTAAAGAGCTTTTGGCTTCCACATGTCTTTTAGGATTCTGGTGCTGAAGAAGAAAAGGCTGCAGCAAATTCTGTTAAAAAGCCATCTCCCTCTAAAGCCCGGAAGAAAAAGCTGAGTAAAAAAGGAAGGAAAATGGCAGGCAGGAAACGGGGACGTCCCAAGAAAATGAACACTGCAAACACAGAGCGCAAGACCAAGAAGAGCCAAACTGCACTAGAACTTCTGCACGCTCAAACTGTTTCACAGACATCTTCATCCTCTCCTCAGGGTGAGTTCAAAGTTGGCAGTGGAAGAAGCTTCCCCCTGCCACATGAGCCTAGAGAAGGATCTGAGGCTCTGAGTGCATGCTTGAAGGTTGTTGTTCCTTTATTGCTAGGCGTAGTTTGATTTTGTGTCATAACTTCTCTCTTGCCACCAAAGCAAAGCTCGCTGTGAGATGATGGTATGCTTCTGTGAGAAGATGGTGATTGAACCTGTCTGTAGGTACTGGGCCAGAAGCTGTTGCTGAGCTTGTCTCTGTTGCTAATGTTCTAAGGATAAATTGTAGATGTCCTTCTAAACAATCTGTTGCAGTCTGGTGGTCCTGCTAAGTTACAGGATCTCCCATTGTAAATGATGGGCTCTCCGGTGCTAAAGTGCCAGAAACACTTGGCTTTCATAATCTGAAAGGTTATCTTTGTTTCTCTCTCCAGATGCATACAAGTCACCTCATAGTCCATATTACCAACTACCTCCTAAAGTGCAACGGCATTCATCTAACCAGCTACTGGTGACACCTACCCCACCTGCACTACAGAAGCTGCTAGGTAAGACTGCAGTGTGGTCACTTGTTTGGCATGGGAACCTCCACTGTGAGGTTTGTGAATGTGTGATTTCTGAACATGAACATCAAAGGGCTACTAATAGACAGCCTCTGTGGAAAGCTGTATATTGAACAGGAGAGAGGGTTAGCTTCTTCCCCTTGTTGGTGTCACCACAAGGCCTCTTCTCTTGCTTGCTGCTGAAGCTGATGTCTTGGTCTGTATTTGCTTTTTGGCATTGTTTCAGCTCATATTTGGCGCAAAAGGAAATAAGCTTGGGTTTAGCAGGAATTAAAAATAACTTTAAATGGAAGTGTCTAGTCAGAAGTAACTATTTTAAATGAAACCATTCTCTTATTCTTAAATCTTGGGGAACATCATGCCATTTTCTCTGCATAACTTAGAGCGAAGTATATGAGATAGTGCCTGAGTTTGAGGTCACAAAGGTGGTGTGATTGGAAAATACATTCCATGTGCAAGAGTTGATTTAGGGAAAAACTTGGAGAGTGTTTTTTAGGGACTCCTGGTGGTGTATGTTCCCTCCCCATTTCTGGGCATTGAGCATTAGCCAGTCTCGGGTCACTTGGGAATCTGTCTATGTAGAGACCGAGGACATCAGTGATGTCCTAAACTTCTCCTCTCCTGCTGTGGTGTCTTACAGTTATGACTGGATTCTTACTGTACAGAGAAAAAGTGATTTAAGGGAACATTTTATGTTGGGGTGTGTGTGGAAGCAGGGAGATGAACACCTGTCTGGAGTAAACCTTGCTGCAAAGGTCTCTCTACTCATTACCTGTTTTGGCTGCCTGTGATTGCAGCAGCTTGAACTTAATCATGTGGTTGGCTTTATGATGACAGGAGCCCTAGTAGTGAGGGCTGGGGAGAAGGGAGGTTCCTTGTGTAATAGGAGACTGGAGATAAGACAGTGATAAGCAAATGCTCCTTGGAGAGTAGAGTGAATGTGGGTGTAGAGCTTGTCATCTGTGTGTATGGAAGTAGGAGTACAGCAAGCCCTGTCCTTGTGAAGCTGGGAGAAGGAGCCCTCTGAGCTGGGGGCTGGTTTTGGCTTTTACAGCTCATCTCTTTTAATGCACTGTAAGTAGAAATAATGAAAGATGTTCATCTTCTCTTTCATCATGTGAACACCATTAGCACCCATTGTCTCCCTCTGGTTTCTGAATGTATTGTCATGACTTCTGTTGGGATACCTATTAGAAGGAGCTAATGGATCCCAGAGTTCAGCTGGCATCAGAGGATGGATTTTCAGCGTGCTCTAAATTGATCTTTAATGGCTTGGTCTTACTTACAGTCCAGATAAAAAGCAAGAGAGGGAAAGGGGAGAGAGGTGTCAAGGGAGCAAACAGGGGTAAATAGGAGTGTTGCACTTACTCTCGCTTATAACATATAACCTCCTTATTTATTTTGCAGACTCTTTTAAGATCCAGTACATGCAGTTCATGGCATACATGAAAACTCCTCAGTATAAAGCAAGTCTGCAACAGTTACTGGAACAGGAAAAGGTCAGTCTCGTTTTTAACATTTCTAAACAAAATTGCCAGACTACCAGATGCCTTGGATGGGCGTGGAAAATTGTGTGCAAGTAACACCAGTTATAAAGACTCCACCAGAGTAATGCTTAGGCTGAATCTAGGGAGTTTATTGCTAACTCAGTCTTTGTGTGCTTAAATTTCCCATCTACAAAGTGGGAGAGATGCACCTCCCCTCTTCCCTCTGGTGCCCCTCCATCTAATAAGACTTACTTCAGTATCTGTGTTTTTAACTCTGATTTTGACATGAAGCATGTGTTCCTCTGCAGGAAGCTGGTGTCCTTTTCTCCCACTTGGGATTGGCAGCTGCTTTTCTTCTCTAAATGTCTCAGGGGAGCAAGAGGTGGTGGTCGCCCCCCAGCAGCATGTGCTGCCTGAACTCATCCTTACCCTCCGCTTTGAGGGGCTTCCCTGCGTCCTGCACCTTGCTAGTCATACTGCTCTTAGATAATTAAACTGGTCTTAATCTAGCCAAAGATTGCTGCAACTTTGAATGAGGACTGTCTTGAAAAACACACAGATACCCATTCCTTGGAGCTGAATTTCCTGCTTTTTGACATCTGTTGTTTTCCCACTGTCAGAAAGCCTAAACGAGTTGAGAACTGCAGCATCAGGATGGTTCATTAAACCTGTAATAAATTGAATTATGGGAATAAAAAAGCCCCAAACTGTCATCACTGATTTAAGAGATTTAATGAAGCATTCTTAGTAGTGAGAATCTTAATGTGTTATGATTGCACTGGTGGGCAAGGTGTAAATTTACCAAGTCATGGGTACATGGAAAGGCAAAGAAACTCCTGCAGCTGTGGTGTGTTTGGCTCTGCTATGGAGCCATCTCCCCAGCAGAGGGAGATTTCCAGCTAAACCCCTTTGCTTCTTGTGTTGCTTTCCCTCAGTTCTGAATAATTTAATCGCTTTATAAATTAGCCCTGATGAGAGAGACTCTGCTGCTACTTCTGTGAAGGAACCTTCCCCCATAGAACTCAACAATAACCTTTCACTCCTGTCCAGTTCCAGCTTCTGGTAGTCCCCATAGAAGCTTTCCTTAGCTCTGTGACCTTTGTGAAGGTGTCAGCATAAAGCCATAGCCTTGTTTGGTGGAGTTTTCCATAAGGGGAGCTCTTTTTTCCCCAAATGACAGAGGCTGATTTGTGCCACCCTCTTCATTACTGACGGTTGGTGCTGATGCAGACTTTTTCTATGGTGGTTTCCATTTGTTTTCACTCTGTAACAGCACTTTGAATTTTCAACCTTTTCCTTAAGCAGTGTAGTTTTCTGGTTCTTTGTTACTGGTCGGGAAAGTCAGCATGAAGTTAACTGATCTCCCTGCCCAGAAACAGCATGGGAAATGATAGTGTGCAAGTACCGTGCATACACTGAAAGTGGAAATTGAGTGTGGAAAAGTAATCATTTCACTTTGGTGTCTATGAGTTGTTGCATACTTGAAGACATTAAAATTGAGGAATTAAGCATGAGACTTATGGCAAGTTAAAGTTCACAAAGGCAGGAGCAGACCTTTGCTGGATGAGATGCTGTTGTGTAGCCTGTTTAATGACTCTCTATTACATGAAGGTTTTTCAAGTACAAGAAAAATGTTTCTGTAATATGGTTTTAAAATACACAAGATGAATGCATCATTCCTGGCAGTGTTCAAGGCCAGGTTGGACACAGGGGCTTGGAGCAAGCTGCTCCAGTGGAAGGTGTCCCTGCCCATGGCAGGGGTTGGAACTGGGTGAGCTTTAAGGCCCCTTCCAACCCTATCAGTCAGTGAAGATGCTGTGAGTTGCTCGTTCACCAGATTACCCTTAGGTGGAGCTGTCAGCTCCTGCTGCTTGTGAAGGCTGGATGAAATAATTGCTGTTGAAAGCCTAAAGGCTTTTTTCAGCATCACTTGTGGCAAGCTGTTTAGCATTGCAGTGATTCAGCTGCTTTCCCAAGTCCTTGGCGTGAGAGGCAACGCGAGCTGTATGCCAGGTCCTGTGTTCCCTCACACAGGTGGAACTTGCCAGCACTGCTGCTCCCCTGCTTGGAAGATCCAGGTGCTTTTTGCCCTGGTCCTCCACGTTTTCTGGAGCCATGGCTCAGTTTCTGCACAATTCCCATTGGGCCTCAGCAGCTAAAGTTGGAGAAAAGTGTCAGTCTCCAAAGCTTACTGCTTTTGCTGCACTGATCTTTCATGTGGGAATGGAATAAATGAGGCTCTTCAGCAAAGTCCTGTCCTTGCCCTTTGCTGCTCACACAGTGCATGACCATGAAATGAGTAAGGAAGTATCTAGTCAAGGAATGTTATAGGCAGGAAATGTTCTGTGAGTGGAAGGGTCATGTGGCCCACTGGAGTAATTCTGCCATTGGAGATACAAGTGGTTTGGCTTATTGATGACTTTCTTCCTATCTTCCCCCACAGTGTTTTAATTTACTGTGTGTCTTCCATGAGCATTGTGTAGGATAGGCTCACAGATACCTGAGGCAGAGCTAGATTAGTTCATACAATTCTCCTCTGAGCTGAGTTTCACTTCCAACTTGCTACAGAAACTGGGTGTAATGGTTTCATTAAGAGGGACCATGCTGCAGCTGGTGCTAAAAGTGTATTTCCTCACTCTTCTCTCTTGCAGGAAAAGAATGCTCAGTTGCTGGGGACAGCACAGCAGTTATTCACTCACTGCCAGGCACAGAAAGAGGAAATCAAACGTCTTTTTCAGCAGAAACTTGATGAGGTAGCCCTGATCTGGTGGGAGTGGATGCTTGTTACTCATCTGCATGCAAACGAGTTTGGTAAAATAAGACCAGAGTAGTCCCAGGTCTTGAGCCCCTGTTTTGCAGCAGATCATGCTAAAGAATGTGGAATCTGTATCACTCTTTGGTTGTGTTTTGTCTTCATTGTTGAAATCATTGTGTCCAGGGGCAGGGGGTGACAGACCATGAGCACTGTGGTAGTTTAGTGAAGGATGTATTCCCTGCTGGTGGAAGGAGCAAACTCTTGTGTTGCCATTTCAAGATCTCCTCGGTGTCACTTCTGAATGTGACAGTCATCTGGAATTAGGATGTCAAGACCTTACTGAGTGATCTCTTTCTCTTCCTCACTCTTCATTTTGTAGCTGGGAGTTAAAGCTCTAACATACAATGACCTGATTCAGGCTCAGAAGGAGATCTCTGCTCACAATCAGCAACTGAAAGAACAGACGAAACAGCTGGAGAAGGATAACAGTGAACTCAGGAACCAGAGCTTACAGCTGGTGTGTACAGTGCTTGTGTCTGAGTAGCAGGGTGAGGGTGCCATTTATTTAAGGAGAACAGTTCAGGAGCCCAGTGCTGTCCCTGTCTTCAGGGGATCTTTACAACTGATAAATCATCCAGCTGCCATAGCCCCTCTGTAAGAGGGAGGAATGATGGGGGAAAGAATGTAGGTGGTCCTTTGATTTCCCTCTGACCAAATGCTCAGGTGACAGTTGACTCAGCTGTGTCCTGTAAACGGCTTTGCCCTTGTGTATGTTCTTGCAACTGAATCTGGATCTCTCTGGCCAAGAGGTTTGTCCAGTGCTTGTTTTAACTCTTCACTGTTCATCTTGGCAGCTCAAACTGTTAAGGCAGGTGAAGGGCATGTGGAAGTGGTTAGGGAGGGTGGGTGATAACACTGCTTTTAGAAAGGACCAGGTCACATCTTGCCACGTTATGTGGGGACCACAAGGTGATGCCTGGCTTAAGCTGAGAGGAGTTTTCAGTGGGTTAAGAAGCTTCTTGCTTACATCCAGTTGGAAGGTGCCTGGCTTTCAGCTTGCACCTTGGGTGGTGTGGAGAAAGTTGTCTTTTGATCTGTTTATCCTGTGTCATCGCAGCTTAAGGCACGGTGTGAAGAACTGAAGCTGGATTGGTCAACGTTGTCACTGGAGAACTTGCTGAAAGAGAAGCAGGCGTTGAAGAATCAGATTTCTGAGAAACAAAAGCACTGTTTGGAATTGCAGGTAGAGAGCAAGAAACAAATCTAGAGCCACCAACATGGGGTAGCTCTTGAGCAATGGGCCAGTTAAGGGTATGTGACTGGATATGATGTTAAAGGAGAAGATAGGTGGTTTCCTCCCACCCCAGATTAATCTTTCTATTAGAGTATTTTAGTCAACTTGAAAAAGAGGTGGATAACGTTTAAGGGAAGTAGATGCTATGAGCTCTCTCCTTGGTAATGCTGTGGAAGAAGGAATCGTGGTTTACCATCAAGTACAATTTAAAAGCAGGTCTTGCTTCTTTGCATGTGTGCTCTGATGTCTTGGTTCAGGAATCAGTTCGCAGAGTGTCACTTCCCATAGTGAAAAGAAATTACACTCCTGTCTAAGAACTTTTCTTTTGCTGTGAGGTAGTTTGATGTGGAGTGACTGTTTCCTTCAATGACTGGCAGTACTGAGCTACTCCATTCTGTCTGTATAGTTGGAGATATTTTATGTTTGCTTTTAAGATCTGAAGGGTGTTTTCTGAGAAGCTCTGAGCCCTTACCTGTGCCTTTTGGTCACAAGCTCAGAGCAGCATCTTGAAATCTGTTTCTCAAATTTTGGGTCTGTTGTTTCCAGAAATGGGGCTGCTTTTCCTGAGAAACATATGGAGGCAAAGCTCCATAATGCACTAGAATTGCTAAGTGTGGTCTTTAATCATTGTCTTCCTCTTCATTTAAAGATCAGCATTGTGGAACTTGAGAAGAGTCAAAGACAGCAAGAGCTTATGCAACTGAAATCATACACACCGTCTGACGAGTCCCTATCAGTACAGCTACACAATAAAACCCATTTGAGCCGTGATCCTGAGGCTGATCATGGCAGGTTCCAACTGGAGCTGGAATGCTCCAAGTTTCCTATGCCCCACATCAATGGCATGAGCCCTGAACTGTCCATGAACGGCCATGCTACTCCCTATGAAATTCACAACGCCTTTAGCAGGCCCTCTTCCAAGCAGAACACCCCTCAGTACACAACCTCTCACCTGGACCAAGAAATAGTTCCGTGTACCCCCAACCACAGCAGCAGACAGAAGGCAGACAAGATGACAAGCTTGTCCTTACCTGACTATACCAGGTTTTCCCCAGCTAAAATCGCACTAAGGAGACACTTGAATCAAGACCATGGAGTCAATGGAAAAGCAACAGCTAATGAGATACAGAGGTGAGAGTGATCACTTCGTAGGTTGGGAAAGCAGGGGTAATTGCTTGTTTTAATTACAGTGGATTATTTGGACTGTGGAAAAATATGTTTAAAAGTGAAGATGAATGAGCTATTTAAAGTTTTGTTTCCAGAAACCCACCTGATAGGCGAAATAAGGTGGTGCCTGGAGTTTGGTACAGGAATTCCTTACAGAAGAGAAGTCATTCACTTTATAGTCTAATGATCCTACATCTGTGTTCCAGAGCTGACCATGTCAAAGAGAATGGCCTTACATACCCAAGCCCTGGTATTTCAAATGGCATAAAGCTGAGTCCACAGGAAACTCGGCCCTCTTCCCCAGCGGCCTTACCAGTTGCAGGCGAGAAGGTAAGCGAGCTGCTTGTGTTCAGGTTCAGAGATGTTACACCTGGTGGAACAAGGAGGAAGTTGGTCAAATTAGGGAGTGCAGGCACCCTCCTTTCTGTGCTCTGCTTGCCATGGGAAATAACACAAAATACAGTAGGTGTGATACAGCAGAAGATTGCTGACCAGAGGAAGAGAATACTGTGCTCATGAAAGACGTGCTCACCTCTAAGCTACTGGTTTGTAGACAGACTGCACCAGCAATGCAGTAGGACTTCTTTCTGATCTGGTGTGTCTCTACTTGAACTTGAAAAGTAGTTTCTTTCATAGTTACAAAACTAGAAATAACAAAGATTTGTCCATGGAATTGCTCCAGCCATGGATCGTGCTGGTGCTTATTTCAGAGCAAGCAGGTGCCCTCTAATAGGAGGATACCATGGAGATATTTTTGGCTACTACATTTTCTGTGTACAGAGGGCCTCAAGATATGAATTCTGCTTTTCACAGAGCTCTAACAACAACACTAGGAAATGAGCTTGCCTGAGGCATCTTTTTCCTTATGTTTGGGGCCAGCAGTAGCTTGGATTTACATACTTCTGTGCTGTTGGATATTGGTAACAAAGCTGCTCCACGCATGCCCTGTCTTTGCTATATGGTCACTGCTATTCATCCTGTAATTCTTTAAAAGGGGAAGGGGATATAAATGAGCAGGTTACAGGTAGTTTGGAAAGTCTTTTAGTAACAGCATGTGGTTAAGAATGTTCCTTTTTCTTTTGCATTTACAGGTTTTGAGAGAGAGAACCTCTGTGAGTAATGGAGAAACTATCACCAGCTTACCTATCAGTATTCCTCTCAGCACAGTGCAGCCCAATAAACTCCCTGTTAGTATCCCTCTGGCCAGCGTAGTCCTACCTAGCCGTGTTGAGAAGGTGGTGAGTAAGGGATTGTCAACACTTTCCATCCCTAACTAAAATCACAGTGGGGAGTAAGGGGGTGCTGTGCACCAGAATCCTTAGTGGGCTGTTAATCTTGACTGTGATGCTTTGGGGGAGGCAGCTGTTGGGATGCATCCTCTTGGCTCGTGGTCATTCTATAGGTTTTTCCTCTCATGTGACTCTGGGGTGGTGGTGTTTGCCAGGAAGGAAAGTGCAGTACCTGCCACAAGTGATCCTGGTCTTAAATGTCCAGCTGGGTGGAAGAGGCACAGAATCTGAGAGTTTGTGGCAGTGAAAGCAGAGAATCACACGTTAGTTTGTTCTTAACCCCTGCCTTCTTGCATGGCCCTGGGAGACAAATTCTTCTGCCTCAGTTTGGGCATCTTAAAGCTGTCTATAACAGGATGAACTCGAATAGCGCCTTGAGGCTGCAATACCTGGCGTGTGAGTGACAGCTCTGGAGCAGCAGAGGACACAGAGAACTTCTGGGGCATCTCTTTTTGAAATCCTGCTGAGTCTGTACCCCTCAGTGGCAGAGGAGTTTAAAAAAGCCTGGTCCAGTTTCTTCCAGATGTTTGTCACTTAAGTGGTACAGCAGAGAACCGTTTGCTCCATTGTCTTTTTCCAGCTGAAGACTTGTGGTTGTAGCAGAGCTAGAGTCTGCCCAGCTGTGAGCAGAATTTGTGTGTCCTCGGAGACAGTGTTAGCTCTGGGTGGTGTCTCTCACTTCAGCACATAGTTTATTCAGGCAACCATATCCCAGTTGTTTTGCCTGCTTTAGGAAAACACTGCTTGTGTACCAGAGAGCGCAGCCTGATGCATTCCACATTCACTTTGGGGTTGTTTTGGGGAACTTTGTGTGCACTGGCTTGGAGATGTGGTACAACCGTTTGTTTCCTTTCTGGCTGCCTGTGAAGCAGTGAACTCTGATTGCAGTGCTGTCCTGAGTCTAAACTTCCTGGGATGATGAGCCTGCGCTCCCTCTATCTGCATGGTATCTGCTGTGTGCTAGATACTGTTGCAGTATAATAATCCCAGTATTTATTTTGGTCCTGTAATATGCTGACTGGTGCCTTTGTCAAAATAAGCAAAATCTGGGACATTTAGGAAGGAGAAGCACTTGGTCAGTCTGCTATTGCATGTGAATTTGGTTTAAACTGTTGACTTCTGAGGATACTTCCTGTACTAAAACGCCTGTTTCTCTCCCCAGAGAAGCACACCTAGCCCAGTTCACCAGAGTAGAGACTCATCGACACTTGAAAAGCAGATTGGTGCTAGTTCTCATAATGGCGTAAGCAATGCTGCTGGAAACAAGCCACTGGCTTTGGCTACCTCAGGTAACAGCCTTACCTACACGCAGGTGCCCTGTCTGTGGGGACAGCACCCCCGAGCATTTCTTGTCAGGTCACTCCATGCTAGAGAAATGTGGGTTTTGTAACCAGATTTAGATGCATTCTGGCATAAAGGATTGGTCTGACGTGCCTTTAACTGAACTGCAGCTTCTTGCATTGTACATTAATAATTGCTTTTTGCAAATTCTTCTGTGTGGGTGAAGAGATTCCTACCTTTAGGATGTGGCAAACCAGTGAAGTGTTATGTAGCTCTGCTACGAGCCGATGGTTGGGCTTTAGAAGTTTTATTTTACAGAGTGAGGTTTCAATATCAAAATTAGTTTTGTGATGCAGGTCACACTGGTGCCTCGTGAGCAGTTGTAAAGGCACAAGGATCTGGGTAGGAAGAAAGGTTGAATGGGAGAGGATAGAGGTACCTTGAGTGCAGACACTGCTTCTGAACTTGCTCGTCTGATGAAATTGTGGCCTTTAGTTGTTCAGGATATGGCAGTGTTGTGGACCAGGAAAAGTAGGCTCTAGAATCCAGAAGTTATTGTACACCTGATCCCTCATCAGAAAGTGCATGTGTTCCTGATGTTTACCACCTCAAGGGGCTTGTGTTGTTTCTAGAATCTGTTTTGCAAAGGAGGGCTTGGCTGCAGTTTTCTATCCAACCAATGAAGTATTTAAAAACCTGTTTGTTATAAACCAACACCACGTTTCCTTCTCCCCCTTCCACTTAGGCAGCCCAGAGGCAGGCCTTAGTAGAGCACTGAACCCATTTATGATACACCACGACAAATACTTCATTCCCTTTCCAACCTTCCTCTCGTGGCATTCTTCTGCCACGGTGTCTCTGAAGATCCCCTGTCGCTTCCTAAGCCACAGCCTTTTGTTTAACTTAGAGAAGGAAGTGAGCTGTATGGATGACCAAGTCCCTTCTCTTTTTGGGAAGGGAACAGACTGAATTTGCCCAACTATTTCCTTGATGATAGGAAGGAGTTGAGAGTAGAGAAGCCCTGATTTCAAGAGGTGTAATAGTTCAGCTTACACTTGGATTCCCTTTTAGAAAAGAGGTAGAGCATAGGATATCTTTACATATCACATGAATTTTCCTGAACTGGCAAAAGAGTAGAGCAAATTATTAATCCCCAACTGAAGCCACCAGCCCACAGAGCCACGTTCTCAACTGCGCTGTGTAAAAAGCAGCTTTGAGTTTCCTGTGTCTGCTGATCTCCTGGAGGTAGAGCTGAAACCACTCCCAGTCATCCCAGAAATCTAGCACTGTGAACTGTCGCTCAGCAGAAGCAATGATGCATACTTTCCCTTCCAACAGGTTTTTCTTACTCTTCTGGCTCCGTGGCAGTCAATGGAAATCTTACAAACAGCCCAGCCCATCTTAACCATAGTGTTGATCAGGCAGCTCTGGACGACTCTGGGAGTCTGTTTAACTCAGTAGGGTCTCGGAGTTCCACTCCACAACATCCTTTGCTAATGATGCAGTCAAGGAACTCTGGGCAAAACTCCCCTGCTCACCAGCACTCAACAAGCCCCAGGTTAAATGGCACATCCCAGAGCCTGGTAGGGGTATTGCAATATGCAGATGCTCAGAAGATGTTTGCCGAAGGAACAAAGGGGGATCTTCAGTCTGATGCAGCGTTTTCAGATCCTGAGAACGAGGCCAAGAGAAGAATCATCTTTACAATCTCTCCTAATACAGGACATGTAAAACAATCCCCTTCCAACAAGCACAGTCCGCTGCCCACGAGCGCTCGGCTGGACTGTGGCCAAGCACACGCGCAGGATGGGAAGAAGCGAGGCCGGCGGAAGAGATCCTCCACTGGGAATCTCAGCGGGAACTCCGGGGTCTCCCCTAAACGCAAATCCTTACCTACTGTGTCTGGACTCTTTACGCAACCGTCGGGGTCACCGCTCAATATCAACTCCATGGTAAGGGCAGAAAGGAAGAGCTCTAGCAAGAGAGAAGGGCTTGGGAAGGCTCTTGGAATTGGCAATTCAGCTATTCTTTGGTGTACTCCCAGGCTGTTATAGTGGCAAGACCTGGTGTGAAGAGCCTGGGTGAAAATGGCCCTTCTGAGAGGCCGGGGAATTGCTGAAAAGTTGGGGAGCTGTTTCTGTATAGGGAGAATGTCTTCAAGGAGTTCTTTGCTGACAGAGCAGTGAAAATTAAAAGTAGTAATCTTCCCTTAGGACACAGACCTTGTTTCTGCAGTGAAGTTGGTTTTTTAGGCTCTAGGTTAAATATTTTGAAAATAGTTTAAACTAAGAGTGACTAAATAGCTTTACGAGTGCCAGAAGCATATGGCATTCTTGCATAATTAAGCCAGCTATACAAGTTGCGTTCATCTGGTCCTGCAGTGGTAGTTTGAGAAGAAATGTGGCTACCCCGTGTTTTCATTTCTGTGTTAAAACACAAAAAGCAAAGAATGAAAATTATCTGGTTTTCTGCTATCTTTAAGCTTTCATCCCAGGTTTTAGTGCAGGAGCAGTGCTAAACAAGCAGCTGTTGCTGCATCCTAAAGCTGAGCAAGTTAAGCCTGGTTTTAATACCCTTAGTAAGATGCTTTGTTTTTAAAGGGATACTCTCATCTGTAACTGCTTTCTTTCCTTCTTGCCCAGGTCAATAACATTAACCAGCCTTTAGAAATAACAGCCATTTCCTCTCCTGAAAACTCCCTGAAGAACTCTCCTGTTCCTTACCAGGACAATGACCAGCCCCCGGTACTGAAAAAGGAAAAGCCCCTGCTTCAGACCAATGGTGTTCATTACTCCCCTCTAACGTCAGATGAAGAGCAGGGATCTGAAGATGAGCACAACAGCAGCAGGTGAATACCCAGGGAAGGGTTTCAGGATGAGATTTCTCTGGGAGCTGATTGTGGTGCTCTAAATGGAGAGGTGCTAGGCCACCTTTGTTCCTATTGCTTGGAGGCTGATTCCATTATGCCAAGCCTCTTAAGCGGCTGAAACTGTGAATAGGGAAGGTATTCCGGAAGCAGTGCTTGAATGTGGGAGCTGTTGCTGTGTTTGCAAGGCTGGCAGCCTGGCCTCGGAAAGACTTAGTGTAGGAATGCATTTTTACTACACTGCTTTGTGGCAGTACGGAGGCTGTGCGTGCAATCTTTAACTATGGGTCTGTCTGCTGCTTACTCCCAGTTTCAGCTTGAGTCCAAACTCTTTACACCCTGCCCCAAACTGCTGGTTGATACATTGCTCTGCAAAATGATTGTTCATCACCTTTGCCTGCCTGTGGGGTGCAATTTTTTCCTTGTTTAAGGTACTGGGGAAGTAACCACTTCTGTAGAAACAGGAGCAACAGCCTGCTTTTGTTGTGAAAGAAAAGCAACAGTGAAGTGCTCAAAACGTGCCCTAATCTTGGCAAAGAGCAGTAATTCTGTAATAGCTTCTACTTCAAGTTTGTGGTGGATTTTTTTTAATGCTTTTAAGCTCCTTTACTAGCATAGAGCTATCTAGATGACTTGGCTTTTTGTACTCTAATCAACTGTTAAGTCATGAACATGAGGAGGACACGTTACGAGAGTGGATGTGCAACAAAAGGTCTGCAGTGAGTGCTATAATCTTTTTCTTTTCCCACTAGAATTGAGAGGAAAATTGCAACAATCTCATTGGAAAGCAAATCTCCACAGAAGACTGTTGAAAATGGTAGGTGTGAGGAGTGTTAGTTGTTGTAATGGGTGGGCTTGGGCATGGGTGTCTGCCTCTGACTGAAGTTGTCAGCAGCAGGAGTTTGTGTGCTCTGTGCTGCTGAGCAGAGTGCAGTTCTGCCAGGGCAGGTTCACAGATTTGGGATTAGTTCTTTCTGTAATGACAAGTCCCCAGAGCTCTGACCAGGGTTTTTCACTGACTGAGGGTTTGGGGAGGGATCTGTAGTACAAAGGTGAAGGAAGAAGTAGCTCAGCATCCCATGTGGCATCAAGTTTAGTGAGGAGGCACGGGTACAGATCTGGGACATGATTTCCCTTGGCTGGGGCAAATCAAAGGTTTTAATGGCTTTAACCTGCCTGAGGGGAGACTGAAATGAGCTCTGAGGCAGAAGCTCTTCCCTGGGAGGGTGCTGAGGCGCTGGCACAGGGTGCTCAGAGAAGCTGTGGCTGCCCCATCCCTGGCAGTGTTCAAGGCCAGGTTGGACACAGGGGCTTGGAGCAAGCTGCTCCAGTGGAAGGGGTCCCTGCCCGTGGCAGGGGTTGGAGCTGGAGGAGCTTTAAGGTCTGTGATCCTCAAACTTCTTCAGAGCATTAAAGTAAATTTTAAGAACTTAAGGTGACACAAATATGGATCCCAAACAGAGTTACAGACTGATAGAATGTGTGTTTGAAAAATTAACCCCCTGTTCTTCATGAGAGGATTCAGTGCGTGATGGTTTTTGACGCTTACAACTCTTCTCCCAAACTAGGTGGCAGCTTAGGTGGGAGGAAACAAGCACAAAGCAACGAGAACATGAACAGCAGTAAATGGAAATCTACTTTTTCACCAATATCCGACATCAACCTGACCAAAACTACAGATAGTCCCTTGCAGTCGGTTTCATCTCTGAGCCAGAATTCGCTGTTTGCCTTCAGGCCCTCCACTGAGGATAGCTTTGCCATGGATGCCAAGATCCCGGCACACCCCAGGAAAAGCATTGCCATGCCCTCCTCCGGGGCGGATGGGCTCAGCCCCAGTACAAACTCCACTAACGGCTTTCCCTACAATGGTGGGCTCTCAAGTGACATGGGTTTACACAGCTTTATCGATGGTGCTTCTCTTCCACATAAAGCTTCAGATGTGACGACTTCCAACTGCACCCTGGGTTTCCAGTCACAGCGAAGCAAAGATGTGGGGGTATCGGAAACGAATCCTTTCTTGAACAAGAGGCAACTCGAAGGCCTCGGCGGCACGAAAGGAGAAGACTTAAATCGGGCAGGGGTCAAAGGCAAAGACATCAGCGAGATCAGCATCCGCACTGGGGGTTCTGCAGACAAAAACTCTTTGCAGCATAACGGAAAGGTTGGCAAAGGACGGGACCGAGATGTGGAGTTTAAAAACGGCCACAACCTTTTCATTTCTGCTGCTGTTTCCTCTGGTGGCCTTTTGAATGGTAAAAGCCTTTCTACTGCTGTTTCTTCAGCAGGCAACCCAGCATCTTCTGTTCAGACGCACCATCCTTTCCTAAACACTTTGACCACTGGATCACAGTTCCCCCTCGGCCCCATGGCCTTGCAAGCGAACCTCAACTCGGTGACAAATTCCTCAGTATTGCAGTCCTTATTTAATTCAATGCCAGCTGCTGCCAGTCTGGTCCACGTGTCATCAGCTGCAACCAGACTGACTAATTCTCACACTATGGGGAACTTCTCTCCTGGGGTTACAGGTGGAACAGTTGGAGGTAGGCAGAACTCTTTCTCTGGTATAAGACAGGGCCTAAAGGAAAGTCTGACACTGCCTCTCCAGGGGTGAAACCCTTTCATTTCTGCAGGATGTGAAGCACATCTGTCCCACATAACCAGTCTCCTCTATCTCTCGGAAATGCTAGGATGAGTTCAGTTCCCCACAGTGAAATCTCATGAGCTTTGTCTACTAGATGGGCTTGTTGTATCACCTTTAATGAAACAATACACGCAGACTTTGTGATTTCATAATGTATGCTTGTTCAGATGTTGCTGTGTTGGAACCAGCTTGGGTCCGCCTGCAGGTAAAAGCTGTAACTTGTCCTGGTACCAAGTTGGGGATCTCTAACTTGACAACTTGAGTAAAGGTTGAGATTAGGCCTTGAATGGAATTAGCATGATCCAGGAAGAGCAAAACATCAGTGCCTCTTCAGAGGAGATGGTGTTGGGAATTGCGTAGCATTCTGGCTCTTGAATGGACATGAAGAGCATTTCTTTGCCAGGAAGGGCAATGCCATATGCACCTTGCACTTCTGGGATTCGGCACAGGCTTGGCTTCTGTGGCCCAAACCAGAGACAAGCTGGCAGGACTAGAAGATAGTCTGAACCTGCCGTTGCTAAGTGTCCAAGGCAGTTTTTCTTACCTGTCCATAATCATTCAGGCACCATGTCGGGAAATCCTAACTCTCACATCTCTCAGCACGTAGATTTGCTGGAAATGCAATCTCCCCTCTGCTTTCCTGTAAGTGGGAAAGCAGGAGGGTGGGGAGGGAAGAGCAGCAATTTGAGTCTCCAGATAAGCAACTCTAAAGACCACGTAATCTCATCAAAAGTCTACCTGTGTGGTATAGAACTGACAGTTCTTGGGTCTGACCATTTTTCCTCGTGGCATTTAGAGGTTGGCAGTAGGAAAGGTAAGTGAAATCTTTTGTACCTCCTGGCCTGCACCATTATCTCTCATTGCTTGCTACCTTCTCATGCTGCATATTTTTGTATGGGGCTGTAACTATTTTGATTTTGCTTTTTTTCTTTTTTATTTTTCTTTTTGGTTTTGTTTCTCTTGTCACTTGAGACTGTACAAAGCCCATCTGTTGAAGCTGAGTTTTTCTCTCCTGTTTGCAGGTATTTTTAACCATGCGGTGCCTTCTGCCTCCTCTCCTCATCAGTTTGGAGCCAGTTTCAGCAGCAGTGCTGTCTCTAGCAGCACAGTGCTAAGCTTAAACCCTCTGCAGGCTGTTGCCAGCACCTCATCCTCATCCTTCCCACCCCCTTCCTCTAATTTAGTAACATCTAGTGAGACTAGATCTGCTCAGCACCTCAACAGAGCGCCAGTGCAATCTGTTTTCCATCCCCCTCCTAACGTTTCATTGCCCCCACCTCCTCCATTGCTCGCTTCTAACTCCGAGCCTGCGCTTCTGCAGAACCTGCCATCCATCCCACCTGGTGAAGCCTTTCTGCCACCCTCTTCTGCTGCTTCTGTCCAACCTGCTAACGCTTCTTTGTCTATTAAGCTAGCTTCTCTCCAGCACAAAACCTCCCGCCCCTCCTTTACAGTCCATCACCCGCCTCTGCCCCGTTTGGCGCTGGCACAGTCCGCGCCCATGATCACGCAGTCCAACGCTGCTGGCACGGCCGCTCTGTGGGTCACACTTGGCATGCAGCCTCCTTATGCTTCGCACCTTTCTGGGGTTAAGCCACGATAAAGAGCTTGCTTAGCTAACAGTTCTTATTTTGTAAGGTAAGGCTAGACCAAACAAAAGAGGAGTTTTGTACAAGATGCTGAATGATGCTTCTTGCTTTTCAGAGAGAGGTTGGGGATGGGCTCTGGGAAGGAAAAACCTCTCAAATGTGGGAAGCAAATGATCTGATGGCAGAGGATGGAGAGCCTTAATGCTCTCTGTTCTGGGAGTCAGGATTTCTCGACAAGGAGTGCTCACAATAGGATCTCTGGTCTGTCTTGTCTGACATGAGGATTATGTTCAGGTGGAGATCACCTCATGGGAATGTTTATTTTGAAGGTCAGGACTCAAGAGGAAATGTCTATTTTTAAGTATGGTTTTATACAGTTGCTGGAAGTGGTTGTTGCCTGTTCCCCCCTTCCCTTCTTCTTGCCTTCCGACACAGACTGTTGCATCTCCCCAAGCCCACGTCCGCATAGCGTTAGGCTGCCTGGTGGTGCTGCTTTGTGACTCTCTGTGGCAATGTGGTGGTCTTGGTTTTGCTGCCACTCAATGACAACTGCTCTAAATAACGACAGAGTTAAAAATCTCTGGTTTACGAGCTGCAGAGCAAATGCACTGGTCTTGCATTGCACTTAATGTGCCCCCTGCATCAGTGGCAAGCACAACCTCGCGTAGCAAAGGGTTGTGATTTATCTGTGTGCTGCAGCTTCATTGGACTTGCCTGCAAGGGCTGAGAGTCACCAGCTCACCAGGTGCTCTGTTTATCCCCACTTGGCAATCACTGGCTTACTGAGTACACTGTGAATGAGAACACAGGGAACGTTCAGGGTTAACTGTGCTCCGTGCTTCATAAAGGCTGGGGCTGCAGGAGAGAGGAGGGGTTCTGGAGACTGCGTGTATTTTTACTGAAGCAGGTATTTAAATGTCTTCAGAGCAACCCCAGAATAAAGTGCACCACTGCAGAGTTGGGTACTGTTAATGGAAATACTCTGTGGCATCCTGATGTAACAGCTTGTGCTTGCAAAGTGACATGGGTCTGTTAGGCCCCAGGGCTTGCTCCGTGCTTTTCCTGTAGGTCTTTATATGTTGTTGCTGTTCTCTGATACCAAAGCTACGTACGATTTATGGTTGAATACTCTTTGCCACTTATAAAGCATCTGACTCAATTACAATATATACCTGAGAGATTCTTTTGACTGTGCCTTGTCTATAGTGTCTTCATCATCAAATTGCTCCACAGACACAAAACAAATCCTCATTAGGCTTTTGTGAGGCATGTAAGTATTAATTCCCCCTTCCGTACAAGGAAGCGAGGCTGAGGTTTGAGTGATATCCCTGCGTGCCAGTGGAGAGCAACAGTGTGATGGGGAAGGGGCTTGAGAGACCCTGAATAGAAACGAGTGGGGGAGAAGGGGCAAGGAGGGGTTTGTAGCTGTGAGACTCGGGTGAGGACAGCGTGCAAGCCTTGTGCTGAAGCAGTTGTCTTACCTGGAACGGAGGTTATACTGGGCTAGACTCTGCCATCCCTGTGGTGGGCCCTGTCACAAAATGGTTCTGAGCAAAAGAAGCCAGGCACAAGAGTGATAAGCATGGAGCAGAGTAGCTGGATGACAGAGCTGGCCTGTGGAGCAAAGCAACAGAAGCATTGCTGCCAGGAGATGGTGTGTGGCAGATGGACCGTAGCTGTGGTCCTGCTCTGTGTGACTCTTGGACACAGGTCAAATAACGTGAGCAGTTCATTGACTTTGGTGTGCTTACTGTGCTCAAAGTCCTTGGTGAACCAAGGCTGAACTGGGCTCAGGGGCTAAACTGCTTTGCTTCTCTCCCAGGGTAATACGAAATGCAAAGCAGATTAGTGTGTGCTAGGAAAAGGTGAAGTGCAGAGGGGGGGGTTACTTATTTTCCCCACCTCGATGGCCTTCATGGGAGCACAGAGTTCAATGTGCTTACACTGGTCAAGGCCAGGTTGGCCACAGGGGCTTGGAGCAAGCTGCTCTAGTGGAAGGGGTCCCTGCCCGTGGCAGGGGTTGGAGCTGAATGAGCCTTAAGGTCCCTTCCAACCCAAACCATTCTATGAAAGCTTAAAAGCTGCTGTTGCTCCTGGAGGCATCCTTTCTATCTAACTGCAGCTGGGACAAGAGTTGCTCCTCCTTTGCTGGCTGGCAAGGCCTTGGAGCACTGTAGAAATGATTGACACATCTAACCCGTGGTAGAGTTTTGTCTTTTATTTAGATGAGTCTCTTCCTCTCCTCCTGTTGTGCAGGTAACTAGGATTTCTACCTCAACCCAATGTGACCTATGCAAGGACAACGTGGACCAACTTCACTCGGCTTCCACTGAAAGGTGCTCACCTGGCCTGTGCAGGGGTTTCTACTCTCTTACTACTGGACAAAATAAAACCATAAAAAGACCTAAACGACAGAGAAAAGATTTACTGTGAATCTGAGTTAAAAAAAAAACAACAGAAAAAAAGACAAAAAAAAGGCAAAAGAAATGCTTAAAGCTCCAGTTTGTATTGTTGATAGTTTAGATAAAGGTATTTATCTTTTTTTTAAAGTGAAAACAATTTTGACTTATTTTATTCCACCTAGAATCATAAACACAACTTATTATTAAATTTTCTGATTAATAAAGGACTGGCACACCAGCAGAGATGTAAAGAGCCTCCTCTCGGTGCTATTTCATCCGTCAGAACTGTGCCTCTAGTTTGAATCCTTGGTGCTGAATTTGGAGGGTTGAGCAATGCCAAACCCAGTTCTCAGAAGGGTCTGCAGGTTATTTCTTCACCTTGCTCTGTTCATATGCCAAAAGCCATCTGGTTTGCAGCGGTGGGAGCTACAGAGAAAGGCAGGCTTCTAACTAAAGCTGTGTTTTAATTGGAACTCTGTTAACTGGGGGGGGTTTAACTGTGTTCATTACCAACCAGAACTCGGGCTCCCCTCTGGGATGGCAGCTAAGAGGCTCTGGGGTTGCCCAGGCGAGCTCCACCAGCACAGGCACCTTTGAAAGGAGAAATCCCAAGTCCTGCCCCATTCAGATTGCTTCACTGGGCCATTTGGCGTTGCTGGTGGCACTCAAGTCACTGTGAATTTTGGTAGCTAGGCTGGTACCTTGTTTTGAGATGTCATTGGCATATGAACAGGGTGTGTGATCACTGGTATTGGTCAGGCCCTTGCTACAGCATTGGGAAGACTGAACATAGGGCTTCTGTCCTGGTGCAGGTAGCAGATATTCTCAGCTTGCTGGTTTTTGTTCCAAGTACAATGTATTTTGTTAATAGGGTTTTGATACTTGAGTCAGAGATGGATCAGCCGTGTACATTGATGGACAAAGTGCATTTTGCTTTTGTATTTCCTTGCTTTTAAGTAGGTCTAAATGGTAGTTCACAAAAACACCCTGATCTCGCCTACGTGCTGCCACACGATCCGACTGGTGCAGTTCCTGTATTGTGACTTGGTGTTCTGTGTACAGAAAGGGCTGCTCCGAGCAGCAGCTGTATTTTATAGAGATGTGATGAGAAAAAATATAAATTTCATATACTTTTATTTCATTTATTTTTAGATTGTACAATGCACAGTAAACTTGTAAAAACTTATTTATTCGAGTGCACAAAGGGAGGAGGAGGATGATCCATTCAGTAGAGATCACACTGGGCTGTGGTTCAGACTGGACCAGGTACCACTAAAAGAAACTACAGGCAAAGAAGGGGAATTGCAACAGCAAAATGATGGTTAGGCTTCGGGGAACATCTTCTTGGCAGGCCTGTGCTCCGAGGGGCAGCCCTGACTGCTCTGCATCGGAGTGCTCGCTGTCCTGGAATCCCATCCGGGTCCGTAGTGCTCCCTGTGCAATCTCCCACCTCCAGCAGTCGGGCATTCCCCTCGGCCTCGGGCTCTGCCAAGGCCACAGCATCCCATGGTCACTAAGAACGCTTAGCTGTTCATAGCTGCTTAACTCCTGCCTTAGGGTTTGAAGTCGGCACGAGACCTCTGCCCTGCGCGCTCGCTCCTGCTGCCTGGCTCCGTGGGGAACGGCTGCGAGCGCCGTGCTGGCGTGTTCCAGAGTGGTCCTTGAACTCCACGGGCTCCTGCAGAGTTCAGTGAGGCCCTTTCCTCTGCCCCTCATCCCTGGCAATCTTGGTAGAGATCTAGGACAAAGTGCAGTTATTCTCTTGGTTCCCAAGTGTGTCTTCCATAGGCAGCCTTTGTGCGCGGAAACTTGATGTGAGCGTGCCACCTTACTCGCTGGAAAGGGAAGGGATTGATAGCCCTGGAAATGAGGGCCGTTTTGGAATCGTGTCCTGCTTTGCATGTGGGAGAGGAGTTGACAGCGACGCGCCCTGCTGAGTGACTAACAGCGAGATGGAAACCTGGAGAAGGGCAAAGATGCTCAGAGGGTGAGAGCTGAGAAGCATCCGGTAGCTTCTAGTAGAAGCCGTACGCAGTTTATGTCCTGGAATCCAGGAAGACAAATGTAACCCAGATGTTTTGCAGCTGGGAGTTGGGCAGCTCCAGCTTCTTCCAGCTCCTTGGGTGACTGGGAGTTGCAGAGCTGCCTCAGCATCCTTCCCAGCAGGCGGCCGAGCGCTCGGTCTCTGAAGGCTTTAATGCGGTAGGCTGTGCCTGAGCAATTGCTGGAGGGGCAACGGCCTTAATTTCGTCTCCCCCCTATCATTTATATCCCTGCTGAGAAAGATGGGGACACCCAAGCTTTTAATTGCTGCTTTTCAGATCCTCTTCTGAAAAGGCACCAAGATTCAGGGTTCCTTGGGCCTTTCATGCTCCCCTTCAGCTTTGCCCTGAGCTTCACAGCAATGCAGCCGTCGGTGTCTGGGTGCAGGATGGAACTGTCAGGCTCGGCTACACCTGGCGTTGAGTAATTGCATTGTGTGGCAGCTACAGTCTAAATCCTTGCAGTGATCCCCGCTGGGATGTGCTTCCAGGAAGGTGCCCGATGAGGTGGGGAGCGATGGTGAGATGGGAACCAGGCGAGTGCAGGTTCTGGGACTGGTGTCTTCGGGTTGTGTTATCTGAGAGATGCTGCCAAGGGGTTTGCGGTGTTGCCTTCGGCTCTCCCTGATCTTCTCTCGCTTTGCCATAACCTTGGCCACGTCCAACCTGTTTCCCCTCTGTCTGCAAATGGGGAGAGCATTTCTCTTGCTGTGGGGCTGCTGGAGGAACAGCTTTGAGCTGTTGAGATCCCATCCAGACGGCTACAAGAATAAGACCCTCGTGACCCTGCTGGAGGAATGCTGTGCCAGAGGTCCGCAACCTGTTTGCGAGAGCTGGAGACACTTGTGAGAAGCCACAGCCGAGCAGGCAGTTCCCAAAGGGAATTCCTCCTGCGTGCCCACACCCTGCCGGCTGCCCGCCTCCCGTGGCTGTCGCACAAGTTCCCTCTGCTCCGCGCCGCTGGTGCCAGGGACTTGTCAGGAAGCTCAGATACAGCTTGGAGCACGCGCGTTGCCAAGAGCAAGGAAGGAACTTCCCGAGCCCTGCGCTGAGCAAAGCCTGTGCCCGCTGCTGCCTGCTGCCGGGAGCCAGCCCTGCTCTTGTCTGGGGATTTGCTGCCTCTGGCCTGGGCTCAGTCCACCCGCATCCGCCAGGCTGGGAGGCTCCAAAGGCACCAATCTCAACGTGCTCTTTGCTGTGCGTTCATCATTCCGCAGCGGTTCCTCCGTTAGGCACCAGCAGTCCCAGTGCTTTTCGTGTAGAGGAGGGAGAAGGTGGGAAGATGTTGCTGGAGGACATAAAGGAAGGGGCAGTTGCCAACATCAGGGAATGCAGCACCTCCTGGATGCACGTGGCACCGTCTCCAGCTGGTTTCTTCCAATGACAGGGACATGTCTGCTTGACCAGAGAAACAGAAATACCTTCTTGTGCTTCCATCTCATTTCCTTCCTTCCTAATGGCAGCAGCCGCTTTACCTGCTGGTGCCCGCTTTGTGCTCACTTCCCCTGTGCCAGGACTGGCTGGTGGGGTGTGCATGTGGGGATGCAGGGCAGCTTGTAGGGACTGAACCTGTGCTTGCACCTACGGTCGCTGGCGCACCCAGGCGAGGAGGCTGCATCACTTGAACGTAACGGGAGCCACCGGTCGCTGGTTTTGTGAGTCAAGAGCTTTCAGATCCCCAGGGCTTGATGCTCACCCAGCCCAGTTAATGTCAGTGTTGAGTCGCTTTCTTCTTTATACTGGAGCAGAGAACTTCTCTTTGAAACCTGCCGAGCAGAGGTTTCAGGCTTGGTGAGCTCTCCCTTTGCATCTCGATCTCATTTCAAAACGCTTCAGTATCCCTTGGCCGCAGGGCCCCGTGTGTGTAGGTGCCTTCAAGAGGTTCCTTCGGAGAGGTTTGGTGCCACTTCTTCAACCTCCTCCTTCAGGGGCTGGGTGAGGTGGCCTTTAAAGGTCCCTTCCAACCCAAGCTCCTCCCTGATTCTCTGTATCTGCCCTGGTCGCTGGGTGCGGGGGCCAGGGCCAGGCAGCTCGGGGTCACCTCCAGGCACCGGCGTGGTTTGATTCTGCGGGGATGTTGTGTTTGGAAAGCAGCCTCTGCTCCCCGGCCCTGTTCTGGTTTCCACTTGGAAGAGCCCCAGCAGAGGAGCGGCTGCGGGGCAGGGGAGCATCGGCAGGTGCGGAGCTGGCATCTGCCATGGGACAGGCGATGGTTTTGGTGGGGCGCGGTGGCTGTGCTGCAGCTCATCTCCTCCGAGGCTCTCCACGCTCTCGGTCACCCTATGGGGACACTGGCACAAGGCCCTGTGGGACCTGAGCCCTCGCTCAGGAGCTGCTGGAAGAGGAGGCTCAGTTCTTGGGCTGCCGATGGTGACTCCCCTCCAGGCACAGACCCCTCCATGGTCCTTCCTTCCTCGGCCGGTCTGGAGCTGGTGCTGATCACCTCCAGGTACCAAAGGTGCTTCCCCAGCCCGGGCTCACCGTCCCTTCCCATGGCAGAAGATGCTCCTTAGGATTGATGGGATGGGAGGAAGCTTTGGTGGATCAAGTCCAGCTTTGGTGGATCGAGTCCTAGGTACAGCCCCTTCCTGTGCTGAATTCAGTCTTTTAATAGAGGGTTTGGAAACCTGAACATTATGGGTGTGCTTATTTCTTGGAGGGAGTTATCCCATCCCACCCAGCTCTTGACAGATTCTGCTTCCCTTGTTTTCCCTGAGCCAAAAGCACAAAGAGGATTAAGTGGTGGGAGCTCCAAGTTCCTTTGGGGAAGGTGTGGATGTTGTTGCAGTGGACTGCAAACCGACAAGAACGTGCTTGAAAGCCACGGTTTGGGGAGAAGAAACGATTCAGTGTTCCAGTGGGTTTGTGAACTCTCCTTGCAGCACTGAGGAGACATCGCAGGAAAGGGTTGGGAAGCTCAGCTCTGGAGTTTTCCTCTTCTTACGGCTGTTCCAGAGGGATTTTCCCCGTTTTGTTTTGCTCCGTAGCTTGCGTGTCAGGTTTTCACTGAACGATGGGTTGCCCCTGTTAAAGGTGGTCTTGTGCCATGTTTTATTTATCCTTACGCATTATAAATACATAAGTATCTGTTTAGACTGAGTATTGCAAGAAAAGATGGGAACTTCAGGGTTTCAACCGAGGCCACGAAGTAAAGGGAAACTTTTCTGCAGCTCATTTGCTGTTCGTGAGCCCGTCTGCAGCTGTTCTCGGTTCAAACCAAACCCCCCCCTCGGAACGCCGAGCTGTGGGGCGCGCACCCCAAGTCCTCCCTTGGCTGGCTGCCCGCTCAGCCCCATCGCTTCGGGAGGTGGTGGGGGGGGAGCTGAGGAGGCGGAAGGGGCTGAGCCGTCCTTGTGTACCCTGCTCCTCTGGGCAGCCCTCAGTCTCAGATGAAACCCCAGCTGGTTAGGTCTCTGTTCTACTTCCAGGCGGCAGGAGGGTGAGCCTGCGCCCGCCGAGTGGGCCCTGGGTAGGGGAAGCAGGAGGTGAGGAGGTTGCTGTTGCTCAGGAATTGATTCGTAAACTTTTAACTACTAATGAAATCCATTTTGCAGTGGATTTTTTACCCCCATTTTCTTAGGGCAGTGATAATGGGATGTTTCCTAGTGAATAGGAATTAGTTTATATAATTTTAGTCTATTAAATTGAATTATTTAAAGTTCAGACTTCCCCTAATTTATCTTTTTATTTTTGTTGTCGTCGTCGTTGGAGTTTTGTTTTATACCGCTCACTTGTCCTCTCATTCCTTCCATTCTTCCATAGAACTAGAATGAATTCTTCTGCTGTGTATATATGTATGTATAATATATATATTTCCACCCTGCCTTTCTAATTCTCCCCAATGTAAGAGTTAGGGGTTGTTTTTTTTCTTTCCTCCCCTCCCTCCACTTAATTTCTTGTGTCTTTACCTTGATTTGTAATGGAAACAATGCTTTGAAGTTTGGTCTTTATATTAAAGTGTCTGTATTTTAATACACCGTCTTGTTGTGGCGTTTCACTGCTTCAGCGGGGCCGCTGCCAGCAGCCAGCAAGGAAATGGGGGCTCTGGATGTGGCTTTATCTGGGGGCAGCAGCCGTGTCCCCCCCATATCCTGACTTAGTGCCTTCAGCTCCGGGGAGGCCAGGGACAGCCCAGCTCATGGGGTTTAACGTGCTGGTGCGCTTCTCCGTGGGACCCTTTCAGCCAGTGGTTTCACCAGTGTAAGGAAATGGATGTGTTCAAATGCTGGTGAAGGGAAATGGCTGGAGGAGCCTTAAAATGAGCTGCAGGTCCCGTTGCATCCAGTGCTCACGCAGCTCCTGGCCTGAGATGGGTTTTAGGTGCTGTGCACAGGCAGCAGCAGGACCCAGCTCTGTCTGCCTGAGCCTGTTTGGTTGTCACCTGAGCTACAGCCGAGCACTCGGCTCCGGTACAAACCCCTCCAACCTGGAGCATCTGCAGCTGTGTCCTGAGCAGGGTCCCCGCCTCCAGCCCCCACCGTGCTCCTCCTCATGGGGCTGCGGGCATCGTCTCTCCGCAGAACCCCCTGGGTTGGAAAAGCCCTTTAAGCCCATCCAGTCCAACCATTCCCAGCCCTGCCAAGGCCACCCCTGCCCCATGGCACTGAGGCCTCGTCTCCACGCTGTGTGAACACTTGCAGGGACGGTGACTGCAGCCCTGCCCTGGGCAGCCTGTTCCAGTGCCCCTCAGCACAGAGCTCGCTCCAGCCACCCCTCCCCAGGGGAGGATTTGGCTTCTCAGACAACCACCAAGATTAAAACAAGTGTTTATTGGAAAGGTCGCTGTACAACAGATAAAACGGCTTCAGGACACCATCGGGAGCCTGTACACAGCACTGAAATACAAAAGCACAGTGACCAGAGGAGGAAACATGACCAATAGTCCACAAATCACAACCAGTCGATGTGCATCTTGGCAGTACCATCCTCCTGAAAGCTCACCCAGTGTCCTACACTAGTCTGGAAGTGGATCCAAGTTACTTACCGGGCTGGCCACGGGCCCATGTAAGGCTTCACAGCATTTGTCTTACATTCAGGTCAGAAATGTCATCAGCCTCTTAAACAGGGGGTGGGATTCTCTCCTGCTCCCCCAACTGTTCCCATAACAGAAAATGCCCATTTTTAGGTACAGTGAAGGTGGCGGGTGGCAGCTCTGCCAGGAGCTGAAAGGCACAAGGTTGAGAAGGGGCTGTTCCTGAGGGCAGCAGGGTATGAGCTGCTGCTTGCTGGCTGGAAACGACTGAACGTGGCAGAATTCGCAGGGTTCATGTATGGATTGACTTTGTGCATTGATGGAGTCACGGATGCTGAACCCCAGGGGGCTCAGTTTGGGTTTCTGCCCCTAAAGCGGTGCTGCAGCAGTGTTCCTGGCTGGCAAAGCAACCCTGAAGCTGGAGCTGCATCCACATCCACCCATCCGTCCTCGCAAGCGACCAGACCAGGTTCTGTCACAGTCAGTAAAGCTGCTGTGCACCCACCAGCATGGCAGGAACATGCTCCTGCACTGAGGTAAAGCAGAGGAGGCTTGTGAGGATTAAACTGCACTTTAAAAGTCAGCTGAGGACACTAATTCCCTAAAGCACAAGCTTTGTGTTCCTGCCTTTAATCCCTCACTGCTGCTTCCACTAGAGCTGCCATCTGTCTTCCAAACCACCCTGGGTTCTGCTTCCACCTCATCATGCCCTCAGCTTATTGTGCAGGCCAGCTGCCCCTCGGCTTCTTTTGGCAATTTCTGGAGCGAGCACCTGGAATGATTGAAAGGAAAGGGAGTATCTGGGGAGGGAAAGGAAAAACCTTGGCTTGGAGATTGAACCTAAAGCATCAGTGACATCTGCCACTCTCCCGGTGCCCAGCAGCATGAGATGAGGACAGGCCAGGTCACTGGGGCTCACAATACAGGCTCATTTCAGCATCAATTCCCAGCCAGAGGAAGAGACTCAGAGCTTCCCTTCCAGCCCAGCTCACAGCACAGGCTGCCCCTCGCTCACCCTGTGCTGTTGGCTGTGGCAGCGCTCCTGCTACCCAGGTGAACCCCCAAAGTTCATCTTGTGCTGCATCTGCCCGAGTCCCTTCTGTCATCAAGGGCCTGACAACGGTACCTGGGACCCTCCCAGGGGTTCCTGGAGGTTTTCCTGATCTAGTTCCAGGCAGCTGCTGCCAGCTGCATCCTCTGCTGCTGTGGGCGTCAGGAATCTGGGTCTCCTGCAGCCCCGGGGTGCGGGTCCTTCCACCCCTCGTCCCTGGGCAGTTTTCCTTTGTGCAGCCAGAGCCTCGAGGAGGGATGTTCCTTGGCACCCCCTCACTGCAGAAGCCCCAGAGATGGCAGCGCCTGTTCCCTGGCAGCTCACCATGACTGTGGCACAGTGTCCTGGTCTTCCAGTGTCCCAGTCTTTCTCTTCGGATGCTTACAAAGGGGAGGAACGCTGCAGGAACTCAGGGGATGAAGGGTTACTGCCCAGCTCCCACATGCTCCCCAGGATTAACTTCTGCAGGGCCTGAAGCCACAACCTCCAGCCAAAGTGGAGCAGTTCCCATCTTTCCAAACCTCCACCTGGCTTCCTTCCTGGCCCTCTCCATGGGTCTCACTCTGCTTTCTGCTCCCTGTGCTTTCAGCTTTGCTTTCACATGCATTTGTGGAGTGCTCTGAGTGGGCTGCAGCGTGGGCTCCTCCAGCCTCTAGGAACGGAAACAACCTGCCCAGAGGAGGGAGAAAGAAGGAAACCACTCCAGAGGCCGGTGCTAGTGGCTGCCTTGTCACAGGGGATGTCACCCCCTGTCACCTGCAGCTGAGCTCTCCTGTTGTTAGTGGAAGGCTTCCAGCTCCTCCGCACCATCAGGCTTGGTGAGCATGGAATGGCTTTGAAATGAGCAGGAGTGGATGGGACAGGGTTAATCCTGCAAGCACAGAAATGCCATCAAGTGGAGCATCCTCTGCCAGGAGGGGCTGAACAACCCCTGCAGATTGCAGGAAGATCCCGAGCCAGAAAAGCTGAGTAGCTCCCTGCAGGAGGGGAGGAAGAGGAGGGCTGGGGCTGGCTCAGGGCCTGCCCCAGCAGCAGAGAACAGCGGGTGCTGCAGCTCTGTTCAGTCCCTGCCTCCTCTGCTCTCATGCCACCAGTGCAGCAGTTAAGCCTGGCTGCCTCCAGAGCTGGGGCAAGGGGGAATGTGCAAAGAATTCCGTGTTAAAAAAATCATACAAAATGATGTGGCTAATAAATTAAAAAGTCCTTGGTCACTGCTGCTGCTGTCCCCGGGGAGGGGAGCCTGGGGCCAGGCACCGGGGCAGCTCCAGAGAGGGGATTACTGCCTGCGTGTTCCCAGCTGGAAGCGGGCTTCCTCCGAGATCCCATACTGCTCCAGGGGGTCCTGCAGCCAGAGCAGAGGGAAGGCACCAGTGAGACACAGAGAAGGGGGGAGGCCAGGACTGTCCCTCAGCCATTCTGCAGGGCTGTATGTTCCCCAGCCCAGCCCTGGCTGCTGTTTCTGGTGCAGAAAGCCAGGCAGCCATCGAGGAGGACACAGGGAACAACCACGCATGGTTCAAGGCCACGCTGGTGCAGGAGCACACAGGTGAGCTGCAGCCACCTCCATCACCTCGAGCAGGGATGCTCCGAGGAGCCTGGCAGGGGTGTGAGAGCATCTGGACCCACGTGTGCTGGGACTCCCACCACTTCTTTGGAAGAGTTCACAGGCAGCCCTGGCCAGATCTGGTCAGCTACAAACCCTGGGCCACTCCACCACTGGAAGAGGGACAGAGCTGGGCACAACGCAGGCTGCCGAGGGGAGGAAGACTCAGGTCTGGCTGTTGGGAGCACAGCTTCAGGCTCTGGCTTACTACAGGATCTCTTTCATACTCATGGCAGCAAAGAGCCCTGTGCAGAACAGCTGCCAGCAACACCAGACACTGCTGGCCCTGCTCCGGTCCAAACCTGTCATCACCACTGACAAGTCAACTTCCAGGGACTCTCTCACCTTCCCTGTCATTTTCTGGATTTCATTCCTGTAGAAGATCAAGCTCCTCCTCATGAACTCGTAGCTGTAAGACAGGAACAGACCATGGGCAGGCTGAGCAGGACAGGATGTGAAGTTTCAGCTGCTATTTAGAGCCAGAGGGCAGCTGGCTGGGGAGGAGACAACCACTTTTCCTCCCTGGGTTCACCACAAGCCCATCCCAGAAAACAAACAGCCCAGAGCACACGAGGCAGCCCTGGCCCTTGTGGCTCAGCCTACCTGGCTCTCTTGAGTGCCTCAATCCACTCCTGACACTGCTCCTCACTGTCACATTCGAAGCAGTATTTCCTCTCGGGCTCCTCAATGAAACCTGCCAGGGACAAGGAAAAGGCTTCAGGGAGGTCCTGGCTCCACTGGGCTCTCACAGCAACAGCCAGGCTGCAGCTCATGTCTCTGTTCAACCAAGATGATCTGTGACCGAGCTGGTAGCACAGGCCTCTGGCCCCTCTCCTTTACCCTGCGTGGCTCCTTGCTGGTCCTGAGCCTCTGCCACCATCTGCCAGCAGCCAAAGACTGCTGCAAAGAGAGGAAAGAGCAACTTCCACTGAGAGCAGCAGCTCGGAACTGAAACAGACCAACATGGCCAGGGCAGACTGCAGCTCCCTGAGCCTCCTTGCAAACAGTCCGCACAGACTGAGTAATCCAAGTGGAAAATGGCCCCAAGGAAGCAATTGTGACCCATGCAGAGGGCAGCCATCTGAGACGTTAAATGTACTCAGAGAAGGCACTGACCTGTCTTTCCTTAAGGCTTTTGGGAATTTGGTACTAAGCACAGCAGAAGGCAAGTCCCTGTGCAAGTCCTGTTCTTCACCAAGACAGAATCAGGACATCTAATTAATGACATTGTCCTCAGAGCTCTGCTCTTCAGTACACAGCCCACAGAGATCCAGGCTGCTGCTGAGAAATAACTGGGTCAGACTGCACCAGACCCCTTAGGGCTGCAGTGCAGGGACAAACCCAAGCCCAACTGCACTCGGCTCCTTTCCCAGGACCCCTCATTCACCAGTTCCCAACAAACCTAAGGAAATTTGGAGCTGGTGCTTAGAGAGATCAGCGTGTCCAGCCTGCCTGAGGATGCTTTGCAGACAGCAAGAACACCACCTCTCCCAGTGGGAAGGGGAGACAAGACTCTGCACAGAGAAGCAGCTGTGCCTGACAACCAGGCCAAAAGATACGGGGATGGCCTTGGAGAAACATCCTGTTATTTCTGCCACATACCTCTCACACAATGATTAGTTGTTGGATGAAAGACTGCTTACAAAGGACGACACACCACGGGCCAGCTGGAGCCATGGCTATCGACACAAGGACGAGCAGCGTGACGGGAGGACTGGTGCTAGATTAGCCCGGCAGATGGTTTAGCTGAGGCTCACTTTTGTTTTGATGAATGCAGTAGCACAGAAGCAGCAACCTGTCAGCACCAAACCCTCCTACAGAGGGACTTCCACAAGCCATGGTCTGTCTGTTTTGTTCCTGCTTCTCTCCCCACAAGCAGCTGTGCAAGTCACGCAGACTGGTTCAGCCAGCAACAAAATACTAATGGGGGATGGCAATGCCACAGTAGTAACTGGCAGCTGAGGAGGAGGAGAAGGGCTGAGGGGCATTGAGGAGGAGGAAAAGGTTGAGGAGCACTGGCCCTACTGTCACCACAGAAAGAGAGGGAAAAGAAGGAACTAAGCAGCAAAACCTTTCCTTTTACATAGCACTATTTGCCATAAGGGAAACACAAAGGAGATGCAGAGATGGAACTCACTGATTGAGAAGACGTTCTCCTCCTCTTTGGTGATCCTGCAGTGCTCCAGCAGCAGAGCTCCAATGGGCTGGAAAAGACCCGGAGAGAAGGATTAAGCCACTCTGCCCACCAGCATAACAGTGTTCTGAACCCAGTTTGCTGAGTGCCATTTGAGTTTCACCACCTTTTAAAGTTTCACTACCTTTAAAGTAATTCACTCCAATTACATGGATGTTCCATGGTTTTTAATGAACCTTTTGGTGTCTGCAGTCATGCTTCACTGTGCTAGTCCTACCTGGAACACTCTGTGTATGTGAATGAGGTATTAAACATCTCTGCTTGCTCACATTCAACCCTGGCATTAGCATTGTTTCTGTGACGTGAGGACCCTGAAGATTTACTTCCTTGCTCAGTGAATCAAACAAAGATGAAATACTTAACATGACACAGAACAACTCACACTGTACTTGGTACAGGCAGTCCTGGAGTCTTGCAGGGGATTAAGAACAGTCTGTGATGAACTAGAACAGCTCAGGATAAACAGACAAAGGGTAGGTGCTATTTGCTCGCTAGTGCACAGAGTGAGGACACAGGAAGCAAAGGGGGATAAAAGCCACAAAGGCAACCCACAAAAAGCAAATTCTTTTGTCCAAGCTAAACAAACTGTGAGAGGCAAACAGGGCAGCAGGGAAGATACTGAAAACCCTGGTTTATTCTCTATTTCTGGCACACTGGTTTTACATTAGCACCCTCCACCTATCTGCTGAGCTCTTCTGATCCATTCAAGAACATCCTCTCCCCTCCATCAGAGCGCACACACGTGCTTCCAAATCACCACCAGGAAAGGAAGCAGAGCAGTGCTGGTGGCAGTGGAGGAGATGGGCTCTGTCCTCAGAGCCTCATCCTGCAGTGGTGCAGGAGCCAGACCTCAGCCTGCACAGGGACATGTGCTGGAGGCTGCTCAGCATCTCCATCTCCCTGGAGAGCGGCCCCTGCAGCACCAGTGAAGCAGTGGCTGTGCTTGAGCAGAGAGGAGGAAAAGGCAGAACTGGAAAGAGGAGCTCAGCCCTTATCAGAGTGAAAGAGTCCGGACAAACTAAGTCTAAAACCACCAACAGAAGCTTCCCAGCTCCTGTCTGTAGCACCAGCATACACACAGCACTTTTCTTCACACGCATCATTATAGCACTTTTATATTCGCTTTCCACCAAAAGACTCTTTAGCAACAGTTATGAAGGGATTCACTAAAAATCACCAGAACTCAGCAGTGGCGAAGCTGGCAACAGAGCCCAAAGGTCACATCCCTCAGTTCTATCTTTTTTCTAGACCCAAGCAGGGCTTCTGCATGCCCAGAAAACCCATGGTGCCACAGTATGGCCACCAGAGCATCCCGGTAACAGCGAGCGTTGTGTGCACACAAAATTCCTGACACAGAAAGAAAAAGCAATGTTAATGCTTTTCCCAGGAGAGCGAAATCTCAGCCTCCCCTCACAGTCTGGCACCACAGTCCTACAGACAAACATCACAGACTCCACCTTTGGCAGCTCTGGGGCCACAGTTATGTTTAACAGCTTCATTCCAAGCTCCCAGGAGAAGCATGTGGGAGTGCTGAGATGGCAGCGCTGCTCCTACCCCTATGAGGTCTCACTGAGTTGATGGAAGAGAAAACGTGGCTGCTCTGCCCTGGCTCTGGCAGCCTCTTGTTGCACCATTGTATAAAGCCCATGCAATCAATCCACAGAGAAAGAAGACAGAGGGAGGAGATTTTATAGGGTAGATTAAGAGCACTTATAAGGCAGAAGCTCTTCCCTGTGAGGGTGCTGAGGCGCTGGCACAGGGTGCCCAGAGAAGCTGTGGCTGCCCCATCCCTGGCAGTGCTCAAGGGCAGGTTGGACACAGGGGCTTGGAGCAAGCTGCTCCAGTGGAAGGGGTCCCTGCCCACGACGGCAGGGGTTGGGTTTGGATGAGCTTTAAGGTCCCTTCCAACCCAACCCAGGCAGGGATTGTATGGAGCCAAATAAGGCCACAGCAGATTCCCTACCTCCGCTTCGTCCGTCCGGAAGTAGAAGAGAAAGTTTACAACCAGCTTCACGAGGCGTTTCTTTAACACTGCAAAGGAAACCAGTGCTGAGGTGGGCACAAGGGGCGAGCGGAACCCCTTTCCATCCCTGCCATGGCACCGACCCCACCAAACCCATGGGGAAGCCCTGCTCCGGTGCCGCCCTTTGCTCCTAGAGGAGCTCTCACCCACCCCACAGCCGAACCGCAGCCCCAGGGTGCCAGAGTCACGCTGCAGCTGCTCCAGTGGCTCCTTGGGCGGGCAGGCAGAGCGCACAGCATCCCCCCATTGACAGGCACAGGATGCATCCCCCCCCCCCCCCCCCCCAGCACTGATGTTACTCAGGGACAAAGCCCACAGGCCTCCAAGGAGAGGCCGACGCAGGGAAAGGAAGGATTCCCAACGCTCCAAAGGAAACTCGCTGCGATACTGCAGGGAACGCCTCTTCCTCTCATCACGGTCCCTCCCCAAGACCCCCAACCTGTACCCGACGGCAGCACCCGTGCTCCCCAGTCCCCCCTCAACGCACCCAGGCCTTGCTCCGTGTCCTCCCCCCTCAGAGCCGCAGCTCTCCCAGTCCCCCCCCTCTCACCGCTCCCTTTCTTGGGCACCCGCATCAAGATCTCGGCCGCCTTCTCAGCGGGCTGCCGGGCCAGGGACAGCAGCTCCCTCTCGTTGTACCTCATGGCGGCCCCCCCGCCCCTCACACCCGCCCCATCGCCCGCCCGGATCCGCTCCCGCCCGCCCCGGAACCGATCGCTACGGAAGCCGGAGCGGGCACCGCGCATGCGCGCGGCGGGAGCGGCGGGAGGCGGTAGGGGCCTGGGGAGCCTGAGGGCAATGGGGGGGGTTTGGGTGTCAGTGGGGGGCGTTGAGGGGGGTTCACCCCTTGTTGAGGGGTTGGGGGGGCTTCGGCGTGATCCTTGCTGAGGGTCTGGGGGCTTTGAGGCCTTGCGGAGGTGTGTGGGGCTTTAGGCCTAGGGCTGGGGAGGTTTGGGGGGGGGGGTTGGGGTTTTAGAGCTTTGCTGAGGGGTTAAGGGGGGGGGGGCTTTGACCCTTGCCAAGGGGTTCGAGATTGTTTGTGGGGGGCTTTGATGCTCACTGGGGAGCGATTGAGAGGGACCTTGACCCCTTGGTGAGGGCTTGAGGGGGGGTTGAGAGGGGCTGAGCCTTGCTGGGGGGTGCTCGGGGGGGACACGGGACTTTGAGGCCTGGTGAAGGGCTGGGGGTCTCTGGTGCTCCTGCAAAGGTCTTACCAGGGTTGGGGGAATCGTCCCTGGGGGGAGGAAAGTGGCAGGGGGGGGTCTAGGACCCCATAGGGGCCCTGGGGACAGTGCGCAGAGGCTCTGGCCTTGCTGGGGGTGGGGGGGGGTTGGAGGCATTGGGGCTGCTTAAGGGGGGCTGTGGGGCTGGGGGGGTAAGGGGGGCAGCACTGAACCGATGGAGAAGGCTTTGGCAGGTTCTGGGGCTGTTCACTGCCAAGGGGGAGGGTTGGAGGCTCCTGGTTTGGGTTGCTGGTGGGGCTGCAGAGCCTCGTTGGGCCCAGTTGAGCGTGGGGAGGAGAATGTGTAGAAACAGTGGCTGAGAAGATGCAGCAGTCTCTGGAGGCTTGTTCATAGAGGCCTAGAATGGTTTGGTTTGGAAGGGAGCTGAAATCTGCTCCAGCTCCAACCCCTGCCACGGGCAGGGACCCCTTCCACTGGAGCAGCTTGCTCCAAGCCCCTGTGTCCAACCTGGCCTTGAACACTGCCAGGGATGGGGCAGCCACAGCTTCTCTGGGCACCCTGTGCCAGCGCCTCAGCACCTTCACAGGGAAGAGCTTCTGCCTAAGAGCTCAGCTCAGTCTCCGCTACGTCAGATTAAAGCCATTCCTCCTTGTCCTGTTACCATTTACCCTTGTCAAAAGCCCTTCTGCAGCTTTCTTGTAGGCCCCCTTTAATATTTAACCAATATTATGTTGTTATTCTGGATCATTTTACTCCCCGCTTACTGAGCCAGTGGCACAAGACCCGCTGTGGTTGACCCTGCGTCAAGTGGCAAGTGTCCAGGGCAGGGTTTATGTGCTCATCTCCCATCCTTGCTGATGGGTGTAAATAGTGGGGGGACCTCCACGTTGGGAAAAGCATTAGTTATCACTCACATTGCTTTTCCTTATCTTTCCAGACTTTCTCCATAAGTAGCTGAAGCACAAAAGTCCCCATCATGGATTTTCAGCATCGTCCTGGGGGCAAAACAGGCAGCGGAGGCGTAGCTTCTGCCTCAGAAAGTAACCGAGACCGCAGGGAAAGGCTCCGGCAGCTGGCTTTGGAAACCATCGACATCAACAAGGTGAGCTTTGGCCTCTGTGTGTGTAGGAAGGAAAAGACTCGGGGCTCCTGTCCTGCAGGAGCGACCTGTCCAGCTGTGGGGAAACATTTAGGGCTTTGCCTGAGTGAAATAGCTTGGAGGGTGTGAGATTTAGTGGAGGGTTGTGGATTGGAATGAAGTATTTCTGTTCCTGGTAATGTGGGAGTTGAATGAGGAGCACTTGTGATGGGGCTGATCACAGAGGTGCCAGCACTTTGTGTTCAAGCTGCTGGTACTATATTATGTTCAGCCTTCTTAGGACTGGTTGGTATTTTGCCGTTTCCTGCCTGTAGTTGGGTTTGCTGTCACCAGTGAACAACTGTTTCTGTTTTCATAGTCCTAAAGCAGTATTGTGGTGGTAATTTAAATCTATGAACCCAGTTCTTCCAATGCAGAAGAAGGTTGTCAATATTTTGGTTATCCTGTTGTTTTGCCATGTATTTTGCTCGTAACTTTTGAACAATTCTCTTCTTAGGACCCTTATTTTATGAAAAATCACTTGGGCTCTTATGAATGCAAGCTCTGCCTGACGCTGCACAACAATGAGGTGAGCTGAGAGGCTGGCTGGCTGCGTCTTGGCAGCAGGGATTTTAGAATACAGCTTCAGGTGCAAGAACCTGGGACGTGCCTGATGGCTGCGTGCTGAGGAGATGCTGGGGGGTGGTGGCTCTTGTGTGCTAAGCCTGACTGCTCATAACACTTCAGCAGTTGAGAGCAATCTAATTTTTGAGTTAAGATTCCTTCTCTGCTAAGGATTAAAATACCCTTGTCAATGTGTGATGCTGTCTCTCCTCTGTGACAAGTATCTCTCAGTGTAGGATGCGCCTTCATTTAACTTTCTTATTCCTTGTTTTTTATTGCAGGGAAGTTACTTAGCCCATACCCAGGGGAAGAAGCATCAGACCAATCTGTAAGTTGTTCTCCACTGTAGCTTTATTCTCCATTACTAAAGCAATTTAAAACTGAAGTGGTGCACATCTACGGATCTTCACCTCCATTATCCAGTAGCCACTGTGCCTGAATGTTCTTTCACTGTGCTTGTTTCCTAGGGAGCAGCCTGGCATTAGCCAGGGGGGACAGCCTAGATCTGCTCCAAAACATAACAAGCTCCATTTCGAGCTCAAGTTCAAAGCCAGTTTTGGGATTTCTTAAGGAAGGGGGAGAAAGAGTTTTAAAAGCAAATTGTCTGAGTCTGATTAGAAGGATCTGGTTTTGTGAATACAGGCTGGGAGAAGTTTGTAAGCTTTATTTGAAGAAATGCAAAGTTTGCTTTCGTTTAGATGAGTAGCTCGTGTGGTTTTCTTCTTTTATGTTTCAAGAAGTCTTCTCAAATCCAAGGTCAGCTTGGGGGAGGATAAGATAAATGAGATGACAGCCTTTAGGCACGGGGGGCATGGATACAAGTGGCCTGTAGTGGTGCATGTGGAAGAGAAATAGCAGGTTTTCCTGGCATGCTTTCTGTGAAGCACTGAATCTTCCATGGGAAGGGATTCAAGCTGCTCCTAGTGCATCCTTCAGAAGCAAGTGGGGCTAACCTTTTCAATTTGGCACGTGTCAAATCACTCTGCAGGGCACGTCGAGCTGCCAAGGAGGCCAAGGAGGCCCCTGCCCAGCCTGCACCAGAAAAGGTCAAAGTGGAAGTGAAGAAGTTTGTGAAAATTGGAAGACCAGGTTATAAAGGTTTGTTGGGGGAGGGGGGTGTCTGTTGTGGGAGGCACCCAGTGTCTGCCCAAGCTGATGAAGTACACTGCTGGGGATGTGAATTATTCATTAGTGTTCTGAGCAGTTATGGCTATGAATAAGAGATGGGCTTATCTCCTGATGTCTGTTGTTGAAATTGCCATGAACATCTCTTTACTGCTGTCAGTTGAGTGAGAACCACTTTAATAATAGATTGGTATGTCTCAGTCAGCTCTTAGTAGAAATCATGCAGCAGATAATGATGTTTCAGTCTCTCTTCTCATTTTACTGTGCTGTACTATCATTCAGTAATGCTTATAAATCACTCATTGCATGTATAGCTCAAGTGTTTTCTCTGAACTCCTCATTGTGTTGGTTTGGCCTTCAGTGCAAAACTTGGCTTCTTTACCTCCCAGCTTTGCTCTGCAGTGCACAGTGTTTGCCCTTCAACAGCTGAATTTCAGTGGAGATCCTTAGTAGAATCACAGAATCATTAAGGTTGGAAATTGCCATAAACCTAACACTGCCAGGGCCACCACTAAACCAAGTCCCTAAGTGCCACATCTGCATGTCTTTTAAACACCTCCAAGGACAGTGACTGCACTGCTTCCCTGGGCAGCCTGCTCCAGTGCTTGACAGCCCTTTCAGTGGAGCAATTATTCCCAATATCCAGTCTAAACTTTCCCTGGTGCAGCTTGAGGCCATTTCCTTTTGTCCTGTCATTTGTTACTTGGGAGAAAGGACCGACCCCATCTCACTACAACCTCCTTTCAGGTAATTGTAGAGAGTGAGAAGGTCTGCCGTGAGCCTCCTCTTCTCCAGGCTGAACAAACCCAGTTCCCTCAGCCGTTCCTCATCAGACTTGTGCTCCAGACGCTGCAGCATTGTTGGACCTGCTCCAGCAGCTCAGTGTCTTTTTCGTGTGATGAGGGGCCTGAAACTGAACACAGTAGTGACTTTGGTTAAAAACAACGTGGCGTTTTGTTTGATAAATGGGAGAAAAATGTTGTAGTATCTTGTTGCTGAAAGCTTTGTGTGTTTCCTAGGGCAGAAATAATGTTGCTGTAACCTGCTTTCTTCACTGAGCTTTCTTCTTTTCTTTACAGTGACCAAACAGAGAGACCCAGAAACAGGCCAGCAGAGCCTTCTCTTCCAGGTAAGAGCACTGTCAAATTCTTGGTGTCAGGATTATGAGTAAAAGTGCTGCTGAACAAGCAGTTCTTGGCAAGCTTCATGAAATTAATAATGATTAAAAAAAAAAAGGCCTTATCTGCCCGATGCTCTGCTGCTGATTTTGTCAGGCAAAACCACGTTGTCACCGTCAGGCTGTTTCCTTTGGTGGCCTCTGTCTGGAACTGATCTCTCAATATGCTTCACGGTTGAGGGATTTGCTTTGTGCAAAGGTGGGGTGGAAAGGGAATGTTCCCCTGTCCTGGACATCTCCTTAATGCTGCAACAACACCCCAACAGATTGATTACCCAGAGATTGCAGAAAGTATCATGCCTCGTCACCGCTTCATGTCAGCCTACGAGCAGAGGATTGAGCCCCCTGATAGACGCTGGCAATACCTTTTGATGGCAGCAGAGCCCTATGAAACCATAGCCTTCAAGGTAAGAGCTGGGATTAACTGATTGTTGGGGAAGTTCCCTTCTTATCTTTTTCAAGGCATTAATTCCCAGTGACCATTATTGTAGACTTCTGTTCTAGCCTGCAGGGGGTTAATGGGATGGAGAGGGGGGTCGAGAAGATATGACTGGAAGTCATTAAACCCTACTGAGAATTGATGGAGGACTCTGGCATGAAAATTAGGCTGTGTGCTGAGCTCTGGGGAGCTGTTGAATTCTCAGCACGGGAAGGAGCTGCCTGGGCTTTGCTCCTCAGCCTTTGTGCAGATGTTGAGAGAGGGGTTTTTGCCAACACACTTGTCCTTGACCGATAGGGATGTAACTTAATTCTTTCCTGCCCCCATCTCTATCTAATAACATCCGAGACTAGCACATCTCACAAAGGCCTGGAATAACTGTGCTTATCTTGCAGGCTCTGGGGCTAAAAAGGCCCATTGAGCTAATCTGGTGGTGCTAATAATAGGTCCTTGTTCTTTTTTGCTGCAGGTGCCAAGCAGAGAAATCGACAAAGCAGAAGGAAAGTTTTGGACTCACTGGAACAGAGAAACCAAACAGGTAACTGGAGCAGTGCAAAAAGGTTGAAGAGGGATGGCAGAGCAGCTTGGAGGGAAAGGTGATGCAGGAAGAGTGTGCATCAGTTACATCCCTGCTGGCTTTGCTGCTTAAATCTTCATTCCTTCTAGGCCAGGTTGGATGGGTCTTGGAGCAACGTGCTCTAGTGGAAGGTGTCCCTGCCACTGGCAGGGGTTGGAACTGGATGAGCTTTAAAGTCCCTTCCAACCCAAACCATTCTCTGATTCTATGAATGCAGCTGTGCAGTGACTCCTCCTGACAGAGGAGTCTTTGTGAGAATTGAACCAGGGAGGCAGATCCTTGGTTGCTGCCAGCAGCAGCAGAAGGGTGCATAAACGTGCAACACCGTGCCCACTGTGTGGCTCCTGGCTGCAGGTCTGTGGTGAGGATATACTGCAGAGTGGGGGATACTGACCCATCACAGGGAGCTTAGGGCTGAGAACATGTTTCAGAGGAGTTAAGTACTAGACAAGGCCAGTACACGTCAGGAATGCTGCCATGGTAGAACAGCGACTGCGGTCTGTGCAGCTACCAAGCCAGGAGAGACGCGAGCTGTGTTCCTGGAGACAGAGGGCAGCTGTCTTGTGTGATGGCACAAAGTTGTCCTGAGGATTAATTGTTCCCTTTTCTGCTTTCCTCCCCTCCCCAGTTCTTCCTTCAATTCCACTTCAAGATGGAGAAGCCCCCAGCTCCTCCAAACCTCCCTCCAGGGCCCCCGACTGTGAAGCGGCCTCCTCCACCTCCGCTGATGAACGGCTTGCCCCCGCGGCCACCTCTGCCTGACTCCATGCCACCACCTCCTCCAGGAGGCATGACTCTGCCTCCTATGCCTCCCTCTGGACCGGTGCCACCGCCTCCAGTGCCACCGCAGTTGCCACCAGCCCCCGGTGTACCCCCTCCTGCTCCTCTGCCACCCATGATGAGGCCACCGCTCCCCACAGAGGGGCCGGGCACTATCCCCCCTCCGCCTCCCTCCAACTGAAGCCCCTCCTGGACTCAGTCCTGCTGGACTCCTCCAGCCCCTCTCTTTTTTATATGCAGATCATGACTGATGGAGAGACCTATTTTGGGTTTGTACACCTGCACATTTGACTAAATCCTGTAGGTTCATTAAAAGCTTTTCAATTTTCCTTCCTGTTTTCCCGTGTTTTGGTTAAAATACTGCCATGTGTTCGCTTCCCTTAGCCCTTAGGTCAAACATTCCCAGTCTGGTTTCGTGTTGGAAATTCTCCAAAGAAGAGACAAAGGATTGGAAATCTCAAGGCACTTTGCCTCCTAACTGTAAAGCTACATCAGCCTCAGCACAGCTGTGGCTGGATGTGTATCCCAGAAATTCCCAGCCAGTGAATCAGTTGAAGTCCTTTATGGAGCTGCTCGTTCAGTGATGGGGAGACTTGTCACAGGCAGATGGGCAGGATTCCGTTACTGGGTCACCACTGATCCCAGTGGTGATTACCACTGCCTTTCTGCTCCCGGTGCCAGAGCACTCAGGTGTTGCCAGCTAAAAGCTGGAAGCCTCTCCACCGTTTGGATTGCTTCTCGGGAGTCCTTGAAAAGCACCAGACAAGATCTCAAGTGAAGCCAGATTCCTCCCTTCCGGAAGGCAGCTGCAGCTCGCTGGAGTTACCACACCAAACACGGCTTCCCAAAGTGTCAGTGCTCTGGTTCGTGGTGGTGCTGGGGATCTCTGGGAATGTTTAGTGGAAGAACTACAGTGATTTTAAATCTTAGTTTATGATTGTAATTCATTAAACGTCTGTACCGCTATGAAGCACTTGCTGCCACGTGTGGTTTTTACTGTACATATAAGATCTCCCACTGGCAGACTAGTTTTGACAAGTTTTTGCTCTCTGGTTTTATTTATTCCTGATGTTTCCTTCAACCAACCATTTGGTTGCCATTTGAAAGTAGAATTTCTGAGGTTTTGCCTCTCTGTCTCTTCCAGGATCCATTTCATTGAAGTGGGGGGGCACTGAAGTGGGACCCGAGTGCTCGGTGGGGAGCAGCAGCACTGGGGACTGGGCTGCTTGGCCTGTCTGTGCCCTTGGCCAGTGCCTGGCTCGGGTCACAGGCCTAGGGGAGGCTGAGCTTGCCAAAGCCCTACCACCACGTGCCCCTTTGGTGGGAAATCAAAGCTGTCACCTCTTCTGCTGGCCTGACACAGGTCCTGCTCAGTCCCACCCGCTGTGTCCAGCCCCTGCTGGCTTCACCACCGTGCTGGGTGCTCTTCGGCTGGAACTGAGCTGGCCTGGTGTTTGAATGGGCTTGTGCAGGTCCCCCCTTTGCCAGGCACGTGTCCCCTGTCACAGCTCCTGCAGAGGAGAGGGCTGCCTTCTCCAGACTTGTGGTGGGTGCCTTTGGCCCTCTCCAGTTCAGCTGCGTGGTCTGTTTGTGATGTGCTGAGCTCTGAACTACAAGGCCTTGGGAGCCCAGGGAAGGCTCTGAACGTGTGTTGGGACTGCCTGGCAGGTACATTTCCCACTGCTCTCAGCTGCCAAAAGAGATACCTTGGGGGGGCCATGTTTCACTGGGGTGGGTTAGGTGGGTGGTGTGGGTAACCTCAACTGTTTAGGTGAACATTGGCATCTCAGAGAGGGAAAAGTCCTTATAAGAGGTGTGTTGTGAGACTTCCTAAGTCAACTCCAAAGTGTTCAAAGCCATCAGGGTGCTGCTGCACCCTGTGAGATTCTCCTTCAGAGGCTGAAGCAGCCTGGGCAGCCTCTAACCTGCAGCATGTGAGGTACCAGTGAAGAGAGGAGAACGCTTTCCATGCATGTCCTTAGTTTCTGCCCATTCTCTGTCTCTATCCCCATTCTCTTGGTTAGTTCTTCCCTCCTGGTGTTTCACTGCTGATGGGAATGCTGTGTGCCAGTCCCCAAGAAGATCCAGGTCTAGACATCCATCCTCCTTTAGGAAACATCTGAAGTCAAGGACGTGCATCCCTACAAGTAAGAGAAACAGCTTTCCTCTTTTTTCTGTTTACATTTCCAATATGGATGCAAACCCAAAAATAGAACAGAAAGGTTTCTTTGAAGCATCCCCCCCTCCTCTCCAGCACTTTGAGTTTCTCAAGGGAGCTGCGTTGTGCATTGTCAACTCAAGGCCACCCGCTTTTAAAAGGGAGGTACCATCCTCCCCTCCTGCCCCAGTGTTCTGGATGCGTGTGAGTGGCTCGGACTGCTCTGGAGTAGCCGAAGCAGGACCATGAAGGCTGCTCTGAGGGTGCTTTGGCTGTGCCTGGTGCTGTTGCTTCCCTCTGCAGCACTTCCAAGAAAGGGGAGCACGGGAGAAAGGCTTTCCCCAGTTGACCAAATGGAGCTGAGTCTGCCGGAGGAGCTGGGACTCGGAGCAGAGGAGAGACGGGGAGAAAATGCAAGTTCCCAGGAAAGAGCGAGACCCAGCTCTCTGGGGAGCCCCAGGCTGGCTGCTGCTGCTCGCCCCTTTTCAAAGCCAGACCCAGGACCAAAATGCCTCCAGGAGGTGGCTGAGGATGGGGGCACCAGCTCCAGCCTGCACCCTTGGCCACTCGGGGGGCTGGAGGGGCCCGTGTGCAGGGTGACAATGGACGAGGACGGGCTAACCCCGGGGCACCTGGACGTGGTGGGGGTTCTCACCCACTACGAAAGCAGCTTCATCAAGCTCCTGAGACAACGCACCAGCTGGGACCAGAGCTCTCTGGAGACCTTCGGGCTGTGCCTGGGCGGGGAGGCGGGTGCTGCTCTCCATCCCCTGAAGCACATCCATGCACACGTGCTGGAGCCGGGGCAGGACCGCTTCCTCGTGCTGCATCTGGAGGAAGGTTGGTGGGAGATCCCTGCACTGGGGCTGAGCACGGGGCTTGGGGAGGCTGATGCCGTTTGCTTGTCCCGAATCGGGGATTTAGGCACCAAATTGTATGTGTGGGGCTGGGTTCCTTTTACAAGCAGTGAATACAGTAATGTCGTCCCTGCTTGTGGTGGGGGGTGTGGTGGAACTAAATGATCTTTAAGGTCCTTTCTAACCCAAACCATCCTGTGATTCTATGTCTTCCTGGGTCCCTTTTTAAGAAGCTTTAGTAGTGATGAGGGCTGTGTCCCTGCCTGTCACTAATGCCCAGGGGCCATACTCTTGGTGGCTTCTATGCTTTCAGGATCACAGGCGTTTCTCATTCAGGTTAGGACCCCACCGCAACTCTGATTGAGGAAAGAGAGGAGAGGGTCCGAGAGACAGCGCTGGCTGCTCCTGCTGCGCTGTGTCCCCAGCTGATCTCACACCGGGTGTTGCTGAAGGGCCCTGGGCTGGCTCGTGTAGCTCCAGCCTTACACCAAACCCAGGCAGCTGGGGAGTGGCTCCCAGTGGCCACAGTGTCCCCAGGCAAGGAGAGATGTCTCAGGAGAAGAGATTTCCATGGGGATCTGCCCATGAAAATCTGCCAGAGCCGCTCTGGGGGCGAGGGAGGCAGCCCCTGCTGACACCTCCCGAAACTGGGAATGGGGATTTCACATGACCATAGGGTCACACACAGCAGGCTTTGCTGCGTCCCTCCAGCCCATCAGCTCCTGCCTCTGTTGCTGCGGCCACCACTCGGGCCCGTGCTTGCTCCCGAAGCCCCTTCCCCACCGGTCCCGGCGGAGCCGCGCCGGGCTCTCACCGCTGGCTCTCCCTTGCAGTGCAGTGGGAAGCCCCGGCGCAGCTCTGGTTCAAGCTGGTTTTCCAGCCGGAGGTGGCCCGGTCGCTGGGAGCCCTGCGCTTCGCGGTCCTGCTCTTCTACCTGGGCCCGCGGCAGCGGCCGGGGCACCGCGAGCAGCTGCTGGCCACGGGCACCGGGCTGGCGAGGGAGCAGGTGGGTGCCGGGGGCTCCGGCTGGGAGAAGAGAAGGGAAGGGAAGGGAAGGGAAGGGAAGGGAAGGGAAGGGAAGGGAAGGGAAGGGGGACTCGGCTCTGCCGGGCCAGCACCGGCACCATCCCCTTCCCCTCCCTTTGCCGTCCCCTTCACCTTCTCCATCTCCTCCTCCTGCCTCCCTTTGCCACCCTACTCCACTCCCTTTGCCATTCTCTCCCCGTCCCCTTTCCACCCCCTCCCAGTCTGTTTGCCCCTCCCGACCACTTTCCCCAGTTCATTGCCGTACCCTCACTGTCCCTTTTCCATCCTTCCCCCCTCTTCTCCCATCCCCTTCCAGCCCCTTTTCCATCCCCTCCCACGCCCTTTTCCACCCCTTCCCGTTTTGCCGCCCCCCCCCCCGCCCCAGCATCGCTCCCTGCCTCCCGCCGGGGCCGAGCCGTGCCTGCAGATGGAGCTGTTCCCCCGGCGTGTCCCGGGTCCCGTCCTCGCCCCCCGGCACCGCAGCTCCATCGCGGGGGTCCCGAACTACCCGGGGGCACCAGCGGGGGGGGGGGGGGGGGGGGGGGGAGGAGAAGGAGGAGTCCCTCGGGTCCCCCCGCGATGTCTCACCCCTTGCGCCTCCCGCCGCCGCGCAGAGCCTCTGCCTCGGCGGGGACACCCGGTACCTGGCCCTGGGAGCCGCCGTGGCAGCGGTCACCCGCACCAGCGAGCAGCTCCGCTTCAAGGCATCCCTGGCCCTCAGGCAGAGCGGAGCGGGAGGTAGGGACACGGCACCCCCATGGTGTGTGTGTGTGGGGGGGTACAGCGGAGTCTGTGCCCTCTGTGTCCTGGGATGTGCCCAAGCCCGTCTAACGATGGGCTGTGGGGATGTATGGGGGACCCCGGGCCGTGCTCCTCACCGCTCTTCTCCCCACCAGGTGCCCCCCTGCCCCCTGCAGAGGCCCAGCAGCTCCTTTTCGGCTCCGATGACAAGTGCTTCACCAGGATGACCCCCGTGCTGCTCCTGCTGGCCAAGTCACGGCAGGAGGTGGAGGACGAAGCGGCTTTGGCCCCTTCTTCCTACCTGTCTGCAGATGGGGTGGTGGATGTGGCTCCATACCCACAGCTCAGGTCTGTGACCCTCACTGCAACCGGGGTTGGGGGGGGGGGAGAGGAGCAGCCCCAGCCCCTCTACCATGGGGCAGGGCCCGGTGGGACCCTGTGACCCTCTCTGTGTTCTCCTCACAGCCCACCCCAGGCCGGGACCGAGGAGCTGCTGTCCCCCACTGCACCGAGCCAAGCCAACGCTTCTTCATCCCCAGTGCCCGGCGGCAGCAGCCAGTTCCTGGGAATCCTGACCCGGTTCATCCAGCAGGTCCTGAGCCCCTCCAGCGAGCCGCCCGCCCAGCCCAGCTCCCACCACTGGCTGGACTTCCAAGTGATGGAGACCCTCCCGCACCAGCTGCTCAACCTGTCCGAGGAGGCAGCGCTGGAGCGCCTGGTGCAGTCAGAGGAGCCCTCGGTGCTGCTTTTCCCCCAGGACAGTGGGGCCGTGCTGGAGCAGCACTTGGGGGACTGGCAGCCGGAGGGGACCGTGCTGCAGCTGCTGCTGGGCAAGCTGGAAGCGCTGATCCAGGAGCTGAAGGAGATCCCGGCTTTCCAAGCCAACATGGGCCTTTTCCAGCATCTCCTGAGCTTCTGCTACTACCCACCGGGGCCTGGTGAGGGTGCGGGCAGGGGGCAGCCGCCCGGCTCGGGGAAGCTGCATGCACTGCTGCTGCTGAAGGCGCTGCAGACGGTGCGGGTGCGCTGGCAGGAGCGGCGGCGGGTGCAGCGGCAGAACCGCAGCGCTCGGCACCAGGCCCACTGCCGCCTGCAGGAGCTGACCATCGACCTGCGCGACCGCAAGTTCATCGTCATGCCCACCGTCTACGCGGCCAACAACTGCGAGGGGTCCTGCAGGCTGCCCCTCTCCACCCGCGTCCCCAGCTACTACTCGCACACCGTGCTGCTGCTGGGCATGCAGGAGCGGGGCTCGCCCCTCCAGCGCGCTCCCTGCTGCGTGCCCGTCCGCTACTCGGACCAGCTCATCATCAGCCTCTCCGCCGAGGGGCTGGAGGTCCGCAAGTTCCCCAACATGGTGGCAGAGGAGTGTGGCTGTCGATAAGAGGCACCCGCCCGCCCTCAGCCTGTTCCCCGCTCCCCGTTTGCCTGCGCAGCTCGGGAGCTGCTTCTCGCCGAGATGGGAGCTCCCTGCGCGTCCTTTCCCCGTGGTTTATAGCTCTTTAGCGTTGCTCTGGTTGTGGGTTCAGCTGTGGCTGTGCTGCTCCCTGGGGGCTGCTCTGCAGCCTGGCATGCCCTGTGCCTGCTCCTGATGCCAAGGATGCTCCAGCTGCCATGCTGCAGCGTAGCTCTGACTCCATAGCGGGGTTTGGGCTGGATACAGGGCATCGGGGGAGGGCAAAACATGGCAGAGCCAGCCACGATTGTGCTTATTTATCCCTTGCCTTGTGTTCCTGTAGCAGCTGGACAAAGGCAGGTGTTGCTTGCCCAAAGCCCCCCTCACTCTGCAGCATCCTCCGGCCCCATCACTAAGCCCTCGCTGCCCACACAGCTCCACCTGTGAAAGCAGAACAAGAGGCAGAATCCCCTCACAGGGACCAGCCTTTACCTGGGATCTGTCCCCATGTGCCCTGGGGCCATAGGGAGGCGCTGACAGAGACCCGGGGCTCTGCATCTCTCTGTGCTGACCCCGTTCTGGGGTGAGGGAGGGAGCGATCCCGTTACTCCTCCTGCCTGCTCACACCATTAATGGGAGCAGGCACAAGCGGCTGCCAAAGCACCTGCTCCACGTCCCCGCCAGTGTCAGCACCGAGAGCCCGGCTGCTCCCAGATCATCTTCCCAGCTCAGCCTGGACAGGGCTGCCCAAGCTCCAAACCCTTGGTCATCCCCTGCGGTGCTGCAACCGGCCCCATCCTGCAGCCCATGCAGGGACCTGAGTTAGCCTTGAGCCCCTGTCCATCGGGGATGGGGTCACAGAAAACACACAAACGCAACCAGCAACAAGAGCTTTTCTTGTTTGATTTTTTTCTTTTTTTTTTTTAAACACCACTCCTTCTTAAAAATGAAAACAGTTTATTTTAACCTGCACTGATTTAGCACATACTTAATCCTGCCGTGGGCTGGGGCTGTGAACGTCTCCTGTAGTTGCTACAGCGCTGCGTGATATTGCACTTGTGTTTCGTTCCTAAAAGCGACTCCGTGAAGGCAAGGCCTGAAGGGATCCCCGGTGATGGGCTCTCCAGCCCTGGTTTCTGCCAGCAAAGCTTTGTGCCACCCTGCAGCGACGGCACCGGGGCCCGGCGAGGTGATCGTTCCTCTGGCACCTCTCTGAGGATGGCTTCCTTCACCCAGAATGTAATTTCTCTCTCGATTTGCTTCGAATAAAACCATTCACTAAGAGCTGCGCAGTCTGGAGACAAACTCTGTTCACTGGGATCCCTGTGCCCACGGTGCTGTCTCGATGCCTCGGGACCACGAGGGAAAACGGGCTGCAAGAGAGATTTTGGGTGGGATGGAGAAGTCGCACCAAGGCCGGGAGGGGAGAGAAGCTCCTTCCCCCGGTCCTTTCAGGTTGCCTTTGTGCATCTAATCCAGGGGGGCCCAAAGTCACCAGGAGGCTGGTGCCAGGCTCCCGGGCTGCTCTGCTGCTGCTGGGTGATCCTGGACCTGCTGCCCGTGCCCAGGGTGTCTGTGGAGAGCAGGCAGGGAGCAGCAGGGTTGCGCTGCCGGGGGCACTGCCGGCGTTGGATCCCATTCAGCATCACCGAGCCCCTTGGCTGCCCCGGCCTCAGTCACGCCTCTTGCCCTCCCTGGGCCGGGCTGGGCCGTCCTCCCAGGGCTTCCTGCCCTTCTGCTGCCTCCAGTCCCGCTTCGGGCTCTCCCGGCTGTCACCGGCTCTGCCGGGACGTCCCTTTCCCCCCTCCCTCCTGGGCTCGTCCCGCTCCCGCCGGCTCTCCCTCCCCTCCCGGCCCCGCTTCTTCTGGGGCTGCTGCTCCGGTTCCCGGTGGGTCCTGGGGGCTCTGCTGGGTCTGTCCCCGTGCGCCCGGTCCTTGGCTCGTGCCTCCCTCCGGCTGCTCCGCCCCGCCTGGGCAGCACGGGCCTCCCGTGCCTTCTCCTCCTTCTTCTTCCCCCGGCTCTTCTTCACCTCTGTCACAGGTGGTGTCACCTCAGGGACGTCCGTGGGTTCTTCTGTGGGCTCTTCATCCTCATCCTTATGCTCATCCTCATCCTTATGCTCATCCTCATCCTTATCCTCATCCTCATCCTTATCCTCATCCTCATCCTTATCCTCATCCTCATCCTTATGCTCATCCTCTTCCTTATGCTCATCCTCTTCTTTATGCTCATCCTCTTCCTTATGCTCATCTTCTTCCTTATGCTCATCCTCCTCCTCATCCTCCTCCCCTGGTACTGAGCGGCCAAACCACTTCTTGAAGATCCAGGGCTCTGCCTGGGGTGGAACAGAGGGGACCAGGCACTGGTGAAGCAACCCAAGGGACAGGGACCCCTCTCCCATGGTTCCCCATGGGGATGAGATGCTCCCTCCCCTCCCTGGGAGGTGTCTAAAGATGCTCACCCCCTCCCCAACCCAGACCCATACCAGGTTGCTGTCGGCATCACTGTCATCATCACCGTCATCGTCACCATCATCCTCCTCCAACATGCTGCTCTCTGGCTGGACAGGTTGGGCAGTCACTACTTCCTGGACCTCTTCTTCCTTGGTGGTGACCACCTCTGTGAGGGGAGGGGGGGCAGACCACCATCAGCAGGGGATGGGGCTGTTTGGGTGTCATGTCCCAGACATGGGGTCCCAGGGCCACCCCACCCTGGGACACGGCCCCATCTCAGGCTGGATCCAGGGGATCAGGGCAGCACAGAGCATCCGAACCCACCGTGCAGGGGAGGAGGCGGTGGCGGGTCCTGCCTGCCGCGGCTGACTCCCTCCTTGGAGCATGGAGCTGGAAGAGAGGAGGGGAGAGGAGGCAGGAGGTGGCAGCAGGGTCCGACCACCCCGGCCCCCTCCATCCGGCCCCCGGCTCACCTTGAAGCACCTGGAAGGTGACGCTGAGCAGGGCAACGACAGAGGCCACGAGGATGCACTTGTTGAGGGTGAGCCCTTCCCAGAGGAGCGGCTCCTCCGCGGGGTCCAGGCTGGGGGGCTCCACCTTCCTCTGCACGGGGAGGCTCTTGGGGACTGGGGACCGCAAGGAAAAGCAGAGTTATGGGGAGAGCTGGGAAGCAGCAAAGGGCTCTGAGCTGTGCGGTGGGAAGGGCTCTTAACACGCTCCTGCACAGCCCAAGCAAGGCAGGCGCAGGGGCAGGAGCTGCAGAGACCAGCACAGAAAGGTGTTTGCAATGTGGAGATGGGGAAAAAAAGGGACATGGGGGCTGAATCCCCAGTGTTTGGGCCCTGGCAGTGTCACAGCATCGTGGGGCTCAAGTGGGAATACCTCTGCCCATGCTCCTGGCTCTGCTGCTCTCCCCCCCACACCCCCCAGCAGCAGATTTGGCCAGGGCAGAGAGGAGGAGGAGTTGGTACCATTGTGGCCATGGGGCCAGGCTGACCATTTGGGGGGCAGAGAAGGGCTTTCCTGCACACCTACCTGGAGGGCTGGCAGCGCTGCCTTTGGCTCCCACCTTCTCCGCCCTCTTCTTGTCCACGCCGAGCGGCGCTGGCTCGGGCATGCTCAGCTCAGGCTCGTCCAGATCCTGCTCAGAGACACCAAGCCGGCTCCTTGCCTCCTCTAGCCCCTGTGGGGAGGGGTGTGAATGTGGCTGGGGGGGTGCAGAGCATCACAGGGCCCCATGGGGAAAGCAAGCAGCATGGCAGGGTGGGATGGGGACATGGTGCAGGTCTGTGCCGGGAGAACAGGGAGCGCACGATGCGCTGGGATCTGTGCTTGGGGCTGCTTGGACACAGGGGCTTTGGTGGCCAGGCTGGCTGCTGGCTGCTGTCATCGGTGCCATAAGGGAGGGCTGCCACCGGCAGGGATCAGCGCAAGTGACAACCGAAGGATGCAGCCTTTGGTGACACGGGGATGGGCGCTGCAGAGCCCTCCTGGATGGCGCTGTGGGACAGCCCCCCCCAGCCCTGGGACACTGTGCACTTACATGGGCTCTGCTGCTCTCCCCGTCACTGCTCACCAGCGCGTCAGCATCTGTTAAGGACAAGCACAATGTGGCTCAATAGGAGGTGGGTTTGGGGAGGTGGTGACGGCCAGGGGCTGGGGGTGTGTGTGTGCCACCCACCGCCCTGCAGAGCGGGGACATCCTGGCCATGGTTAGACAGGACACTCGTGGAGGGAGGATTTGGAAGAGAGGCAAAAAGCCCCTTGGCCATCGCGGCAGCAGCCGGCGTGGTTGGGGTGTAAGGGGAGCACTGGGCAGGTCTGCGGCTGCTGAGCCCAGAACGTCACCGTCCTGGATATCCCAAGGGAGCTGCAGCCAAATGGGGTGGTGCCAGCCCCTGCCAAGGGGCACGGGGGGGACAAACATCCCCCAGACACCCTGGAAACACGTGGCTGGAGGCTGGAGGCAGCTCAGGCCGTGGCCTAGAGAGCAGGACCGGGTACCATGGAGTACCCAGGCCTCAAAGAAGACCTCAAGCCACCCACGAAGCTCAGGGATGGCTCTTGAGGCTCTTCCTAAATGGGAGAGAAAACCAGAGCATCCCTGGGACTCTGCAGTGGTTCGATGCAATGAAGGGCTGGGAATATGCTGGGCTCCTGGGGCTCTTCTCTGCCCCTGGGTCTGGGCTGAGCTATGGGGTGAGGATGCACCAACAGGGTCCCAGCACCAAGTGGCCTCAGTCCTTGGCATCTCTGAGCACAGCCCTGTCTGCACTGGGATCTGGCTGCCATACCCTTGCAAGTCCCCACCAGGAGGAGGAAGTTTTTGTCCCCCTTTGAGCCAGATTCAGTTTATTTTCTCCCAGTGGAAGAATGAATGTGGAGAAAAGACACCAGTTCCCAAGATGAAATCCAAGACACAGTATTGGAAGCAAAACAAAGGAATAAAAGGAAACTTCTCGGCTGGGGAACAGCAGTCTGAAAGGTCTTTGCTTTCAAGAGGAAATGAAAAACCAAAGCCTTTGGTTTTGCTCTAGTGATAGAGAGCCTGGTCCTTCCTCTGCTGTGGTGGCTAGGAGGGCTCCCAGCCCTGAGGAAAGCACAGACAGAGAACTTCTCCTTAAAGAGCTTTTTCCCCCAAGTCCTTGAGGCGTTTTTGGCGCGCACGGCAATGCCCAAAGATGAACGCGAGGAAGATGAAGGAGGGCACAAGCCTCTGTGCTCTTCACCCCGGCTACTGCTGACATCCCTGCAGGGCCAGCACCGCGCAGGCGCCCCTTGATGCCCATTGTCGCCCCAAGAGTTGATGGTGCCACAGAAAGCCACCTCTGCCAGGCTGAGCCCCCCATTCAGCACCTCCTGGCCACTGCCTTGCTGTGAGCACAAGGTACCTTTGCTCCTGTCCTTCCTTGGCTGCCTCTGAGCGCTCCCTGCCTGCCCGGGGAGCTCGTCCGTGGCCTCGGGGCACCCCAAGTCTTTCTCCTCACCGGGACCTGCTGCCATGTCACTAAACCAAGAGGGATAAACCAAGTGGGCAGCAGCCCCGGTGCTGGGCAGCAGCATCCCGCAGCACACAGCGTCCCACCACATCCTTGCTGTGGTCCCCAACCCTCATCGGAGCTCAACTCCCATCGTGGGGTGTTGGGACGGTGCCTCCATCCCTAGGGCATCACCTGGGTGGAGGAGCCCAAACCACCTCCAGCCCCAGGGCACATTGAGAAGCTTTGCTGAGATGGCTGCAGGGCTCTGTGACAGTGAGAGCCACGCTGTGCCCGGGCACACAGACACCCACCCCCTGTGCCAAGCACCCCACAGGCATTAACTCAGCCCCAGAGCTGACCGGCTCCGTGTCTGGGTCTGTCCCTCTCCTGATGGGAGATGGGGTCCATGCCCTGATAGGAGATGGATGCGTTCCAGGGCTCACGTGGGATCCTCATCCCCAGCCAGCATGTCACTTACAAGAACAGGCTTCCTATCGGACCAGTTCCCAGCACACAGCCACTGCCTATGGCAAGCAGAGCAGGGAATGCCACTGATGCCAGGGACGTTTTGCCCATGGCAGAGCTGGTCACCCAGCCCCAGAGGCCAGCTCCAGCCCTTGGCTCACTCACACTGACATCCCATACAACAGCTCGGCCCACCCATCCCTTCCCTGGCTCTTCCTGTGCTCCCGCTCCCCCGGACGCAGGCTCCACGTGCGAGATCCTCTCTTAAATGCCCAAAATTGCAGGTACCCAACAAATACTGAGCTCTGCGCTGTCGTCCCCGGGACCGATCCTGTACAAGCTCCCGAGGGTGCTGCAAGCGCTGACTCACATCAAAGAAACTTCCAAAAATAGTCCCCTCTCGCTCCCTGCCCTCCCCGTGCACGTTGGAATGGCAGCACCGGGACAAGCCCCGGGGCCCTGGACCCACTGGGCTGAGCGCTCCCTCATGGGCTGTGCCCATGGGCTGCCCCATGCCCCACCAAAAGGGTTAAAAGCCACCAAAAGTCCTACCTGGGGCTGGCCACCAGCGCTGCTCTGCCTCCAAGCCCGGCTGGCCCCGGCTCTCTGGGGTAATATACAGCAACAGCTGCCCAACGGTGCCGGAGCAAAATAGCACCCAATCACCGGGAGGCCGAGCACCCACCCTGCTGCAGCCCCACAAAAGGCAGTTTAGCCCCAAGCACCGAGAGCAGGGGCTGCTTAGGGAGGCTGGAGGGGGATGCGGCTCTCAAGGGCATCTGGGGCATGGCTTGTCCCTCTGAGCCCCCCTGGAGAGCACAAAGAAGAGCGGAGGGGCCGTTTGCTCCCCATCCTGGGTTAGAGACATGGGTGCTGGGGATGCAGGGGCTGAGCAGAAACCTGCCTGGCACGGTTAAGAAGGTGCAGCTGAGGAGGAGCAGTCCTCTGGGACCAGCCATGCTGGTGGAAACCACCTTTTGCCAGTGGGTTTTTGCTCTCCGATCCCTCCGATTTCCCTGTGCTACCAGTTCCTAAAGCCAAGTCCCCAGGAGTCCCACAGCCACAGGCACCTCTTGGGGAGGCAGGGAAGGATGTGGTCCTCACTGCAGCTTCCCTCTCATGGGAGGTGGTGAGGAGGTGAAGCATCTCTCTTCTGGGGAGCTGAAAAGGACCATTGGGTGCAAGATCACCCAGATGGTCCTTACCCGTACCAGCCTGGCACATCTTGGCAGCATCCTGCTTATGGAGCATCTCTCTTTATGGAGAGCCACTTCTGAAAGGCTTCAGATTAAAAAAAAAACCAAATTGTGACATTTCATGTGTGCCTTTGATTGCAAGATCTAAAGGAGCAGTAAACTGGGCACTGGCATCCCCGAGGGATGCAGGGCTCTGGACAGCCGATGGGACTGTGTCATGGTCCTGCTTTAAGACCATGCAGCAAATGAATTTGGGAGCAGTTGTCTGCTTTCCAGGGCAGGGATTTCCCCCCTTTGGGAGAGGCAGGACCCAGCACACCATGATCCCTGCTGCAGAAGCTGACTGCAGATGGAGGGAGGGATGGAGCTGTAAACATGGCCCCCACACCATGCCAGGGCTGCGGACACACGCATCAAGGGGAGTTTTCCCAGTTTCATTCCCGCTCCAGTAAGGTCAGGGCTGTTAACTGGCAAGGCATGCTTGCTTTATAGGGATGTAATGAAAGCAGCGAATCATTAACAGGCCAAATAAAACCCCTTTCTTCTCCCAGTTAATCATGTTTCCCATGAGCTTGCAGGCTCTTAAGCTTTCTCCTGCCTCCCGTGGGTGAGCTGATCCCTCCGGGAAAGAACCTGGGTTGGAATGGAAAACATCTGCATGCACAGGGCTCAGGGAAAAAGTCCTCTCACTTGGTCCCTGCATGGGGCCACAGGGCAGGGAGCGCTCCTCAATCTTTCCAGCACCCTTCAACGCGCAGTTCCTGCATGGGGAAGGGCCAGAAGCCTTTTTGCCTCCACACGTTTAACTCTGAGCCGCTTCCCACCAAGCTGCAAAGCCTCCATCGGCCAATTTATCCCAGGCAGATGGAGGAAAGAGATTCCCAAAGGCAAATTCTTTCCTAATTCCTTCAACCCCCTCCCAAATCCCGGCTTCTCCCTTGCCCTGAGACTGATAAAAGCGTCTCTGGGATGGGGTTGGCTCCGAGAGGGGGAAACACGATCCGCTGTGAGACCAGGAGGGGAGAGAGCTGCTGGTGACGGATGGAGGCTCGGCTGCACATGGACTGTGCTCTGTGTCCAGGCTAAATATTGACTCTCTGGCTTTGGCTTGATAACACGAATCTCTCTTTCCTGACTTCCCAGGCTGTCAGCTCGCCTTGGATTCACAGGGATGCATCTGTCCACAGTGCACCGGCCACCCCCGAGGCTCTGCCATGGCTTCGTGGCTTGTGGTCCACACGGACGGAGCTGTGCCGCAGCATCCCCTCATCCCCTTGCTTCTATGGCAACGCTCGGTTATCCTCCCACCAGGACGTAATCTTCTTTCTCCTTGTCTTTAATAACATGCAGTTAAAAGGCAATCATAAAGACATTAAATTAGTCACTGATTATTTTTGGCACAGGTTAGTTCTGGGGATGAATTTCCCTTTTCCCTGTGCAATTCCCAATCCCCCCAGAGTACTTATTGCTCTGACAGCCCCAGCTCGACTCCATCTCCTCCTGCCACAGGTACAGGGGGAGGCAAAAGCTTAAGCTGGTTGTGCAGGCGGGTTTCCCACTGTCCTGGCTCTCAGCCCAAACCCACCGGCTCCCTGGCCTGGCTGTGGGTCTGGGCCCCGGATTTCATCCCTGGCTCCACCACACCCACCCACCCAGATTCCCAAAGCTGGGGATGAAAACCACGCTTCCAGGCCTTGAAGCTTTCATCTTCCAACCCCTCACATGGGCAGGGTTGGGCTCTTGACTTCATTTTAAAGATGAGAATTTGGATGCTGTCTGCCAAGCGCAGGTTCTCTGGGCAAAGCCTTTCTCTGCAGGTTGGTCCCTGCTTCAGCAAGAGCCCCATCACCTCCACGCTGGCATCTTCCCTTCACCCTGCTGTGGGTGGCAATGGGCACTGGCTCATCCAGGGCTACACAGGTGAGTTCCCCCCTTTCCTGGTGCCACAACGTGCTGCCTGGCAGCACCAGCACCAAACAAATATTGGAGATGCACGTGGCGCTCAGGCCAGGCATTGCACGGGCTTGTTGTAGATGCTTCATGTCTTGGAGCGCTCCACCCTTCCCTTAGATGTGGTTGGAGGTTGCCACTGGGCTGAGATGCGATCGGAGAGGGGGAGCAGGGCTGGCGGCTGGATGAGAGGATCACAGAAACACCATTTCTCAGGGAAATGGGGTGAAAGAGCATCCAGATTCCTTGCAGGATCAAAACCTGAAAGGCACAAGTGTCCCCATAGCAACCTGGCCACGGCCCAGCACTGACAACAATACTCTGCTGACCCAAATTTCCTCTTTCAGTTGGATCCAGCATACATCAGCTCTTCCCATCCTGAACGGTTGTGCAACGGTTGTGTGTCGAAACACAGCTGCTGCCTCCTTACCTCGAGGTAGCAGCACATCAGCGTCAAGCAGAGAGATCATTTCCCCACGTGATTGCAAGAACCATAGAGCTTTACAGGTACGGGCATTATGCAGAAGTGACTGGGAAGCTACAGGAAGCGATGTCTTCTCTCTGCCAGCTGTGCTTCCCCTGCCCAATTAAGATCTCTCATCACAGGAAGCATTAGATACGTTGAGCTGAGCAATCTCCTCGTGGAGGTGCAACTAATTGAAAGCCTGGAGCACTTTGGAAGCTGGATGCTCCTGTGGCTTCACACCACCAGGCACTGCAGTGGGGTTGGGTAGAGCTGCCCATGTCAGAGGGGGCTGGAACTGGATGATCTCAAGGTCCTTTCCAACCCAAACAATCCGTGATTCTATGAGATAAGCTTCACAAAGAGCAGAAGAGGCAACAGAAAGGGTGTGGGAAGCCCTGTGTGCCCTTCCTTGCTGTGACATCCATGTGTGAGCTGGGATGAGCATGGCACAGGGATGTGCTGCAAGCAGCGATCCCCCCCATGGCAAAGGCTCCGGCCCATGGCTCAGCACAGCCACTGGGATCGCACAGGGATGAGTAACACCCGTAACCCACCCCAGAAGCCCAGCACCTCGCTGGGTCGTTGGCAGCACCGATCCCTCTGTGATCTCTAGCTCTTCAGAGCAGCTCTACATTAAAGCCAGAGCTGATCACACTTTAATCCACGTGTGACCTAAATACTCGCAGTTACAAATCTCGGAGGTTTTCACTCCCTTTGCCTGGCAGAAGGAGCAGCATTCAGGTCAGTGGGAACAGAAGATGCTGGATCCCATTAAATGCTACTTTAAGTCTCGGCTGCTTTCAGTAATTGTTCCATGATCCATTTTCTCACAGCCCTGCACTGCTTAGGGCTAATCATCATTGTCTTTGAAGTTTTACAGCTGCTGGTACCTCCGAGGCGAAGACAAGTACTTGACTGCGTTGGAACAGGACATTTCAAGCGAACTGTCCTTGGAAGTGCCATCTGGGAATGGGGAAATGTTTGCCCCTCAAAGGGCCGCTGGTGGGGGTTGTTGCTCTATGGGTCTGAAACAGCCACATGGGGGGAAACTGAGGCAAAAGGAGCTTAAGGGGGAAGTGAAGCTTTGGGTAAGGGATGCTGGAACAGCCTAGGGATAATATCACAGTGGTCACAATCTGTCCCTTTCTGGTTTTCCTGCGGGAGGGCAGTGGCTGCTTCATTAGTGCCTTTATTCTTCTTGCCTGAGACGTTTTGTTGCAGGCCAGGAGGAGTGTTGCTGGTGTAAATCCAAGGCAGCTTCTCTGAATCCAGGGGGTTATGCTAGATCGATGAGGAAGTTACGGAGCTGTGGCTCTTTGGCATCAAAAGGGGCTGTCTTTGGGACTGATGCTCATTCACAGCTCGCTGCCATCACCAGAAGAAAGCAAATGTCCTGGAAAAGCCAGGCTGCAATCACCAATGTGCCACAATTAATTCAAGCTTAGGCAGAGTTTCTGAATGAATGGCAGAGCAGAAGATTCAAGAGGGAGCCCTCAATGCACAGGGGCTCCTGCGCACTTGGCTGGGGCAAGGTCTTTGAAGGGACTTGGACAAGAGCCTCCACCTCCCGAGTTAAGCAATCCTTCAGCCTGCAGCACTGCCCTGCTTTCCGGCCTGTTTTCTCAGCCATACCACATGGGGATGGGAGCACTGGGGCTTGTCCTGACTCTTTTCCCTCCCAGAGAAACCAACCAACCTCCTTCTCCCTCCGGTTTCAGCAGTCCGTGCCATGTTGTGGGGCAGGACGGAGCCCTCCGTGATCACGCCTTGGATCACAGCAGCAGAGTTTGGCACAGGCTGAATTAGTTCCCATGATCATCTACGCCACCAGTCTGGTATTTCTTGGCCAAAAGGCACAAAGGAATGAAACGGGGCAGGTAGGTGCAGGGACCCGCACGGGAAATGGCAGCGTGCCGATGTTTGCTTGCGTGCGCAGCCGGCGAGGGCTGAGGCAGGAGCCTGCAGGCTCTGGTAGTAACAGCTATTTCAAGTGATGATGGAATTCCTAAGGAATGGCAACACTGGTGCGTGAGTGGGAAGCAGAGCAGGAGACGAGCGGCTCCACAGCCTTCTCCCAGCAGCAAGGTGCTCAGCGTCCCCGCCAGCCAAGCTGTACCCTTGCATCCCTTGCCTAAAGGGCTCCTCCAGTGACCGCTGAAGATGGTGCGACTTTGGTTGTATGCCCCCCAACTAAAGGACCAGGGACTCGGATCCAGATGTAGGCTCCATCCTGGGAAGAGCACAGCAGCTGGCAGGGATTTGCCTTGTCCTTTCCCAGCTCTGGGGCAGGGATTTGACTTTGAAGCGCGGCTGCCCTCGAGTGGTGTTTCGGGGGCAGGAGTGAAGCTCATTAAAGGATGCAAACGCCTGGGGGGCAGCTCCAAGACAAATGTTTAAACACGACTACCCACAGCTTCACCAGTTCCCCTCCCTCCTCCTCGCCCCACATGTGCCCAGCCTGCCTCTCATTGGGAGGTAGGAAAGCAAAGCCAGCTGAGCCCTTTTGCTCTGGGTTTTTTTTTGTTCCAGTGAAATGCAAACAACAGCCTGAAAGAATTTCCTCCTCAAGCCCCACGTTAGGCCCCAAATTAGCCATTCAAACCCACGAGGGTTTTCTTTCCATAGGAAACGCTGCAGGAGTCTCAGCACCAGCAGCCCCCATCTCCAAACACGATGTTTGCTATGCTCAGGCCTCCCTGTAGCTCAGGAAGGAGCCAGATCTCATCAAACAGAGCACGGTGTTCAGGTCAGCCTCAGAACTCTGCAGTGATGCAGCCCATTCCATATTCTAGACATTCAGGGATTTTAACAGCAAAAGCAGGGAGAGCAGAAGACACCTTCAACTACCTCTGCCCCTTCACAGATGTGGGGTAGAAGAACCATCTCCATCCCCATTGGCCTCTTGCAGTGTTGGATAGACTCCACAAACTACTGGAAAGCAGGTAGAACATGCACCTTCGAACAACCCCACATATTGCAAGGGGGTGTTACAGAAATGCTGGTGGGGGCAAAGAAGCAACCCCCCCCCCCTTCCATGCCCACAGAAACAATCCCCATCTGGGGGACCAACCACCCCCAAAGTGCTCTATAGTCACCGCTGGGCTCTTCTCTCCTACAGTGACCAGGACCAGAGACAGAAGCAGGTGATGAGCAAGAGAATGAGGAAGAAACCTGGAGAAGCCAATCAGCCCATTTGGAGTGTTTTGCTCCTGTACTTGGAGGTGAATGATCTCATTGGAGAAGCATTAAAGGCAAAAGCAGGTGAATGAACAACAGAGCCAGGCTGAGAACCGTGGCACAAGCCGAGGCAGGTCGCGGCACAGGGCAGAGCCGGGGTTTGGTTTGGAGCTGCCTCGTGGGAATTTCTTTTCAAGTCAGGCTGGGGAGGAGCTTTGGTGAGTAATTGCTCCACGGCAGGTCCAAGAAGTGAATAATTTTCCAAGAATAAAGGTTAAAAGCCTACAGACTCCAGTGAACGGTGCTCTATAAATAGGACTCAGTAGGCAGAGCAGTGGGAATAACGGGCAAAGACACCCCACGATATTGAAAAGGGATGGAAAGGATCTGACACCCACGTTGGGATTGGACGTGTGTGGTTGTCCCTGCCAAGCAGATGCTTTACGTAAGCTAACACTGCAAAGAGCTTTGGCTTGGTTTTGGTTTCTAAAACAACTTTTAGACACCCCCTTCTCCCCCCGAGAACACATCTGAAACCATCCCACCGCAGTGATACACACCTGACTTGTCCCTGGACCACAGCATCCTGCTGGCGCGTGGCACAAGGCATCAGGACAGCAGCTGAAATTTGGTGTTGCTCAAACCATCCCATGGGATGACTTCTGCTGTGCCCAAGGAACCGGAGGAGAATTCATAGCAATTTCTGTCCTTTCTCTCCCCTCCCCATTGCCCTTTATGTTCTTGCTGGGGACAAGCAGGGTGCCCTGGGCAGGGTGTAGGAAGGAGAGATGGAGCCTCGCTGCTGACATGGGCATTCCATGGTGTAGTTCTGCCTGCCTGTGAAGATATGTGGACCTGTATCTCCCTATTCCACTCAAAACATCTATCCCAGGGACATTGATCCTTCCCTGCAGTTTACCTTTTCTGGTCAGTGCTCTCTATGGTTGTTAGTAAGAGGGGTGGGGTGCCAGACGGCACGATCACGTACACTGTGGTTCTTTAAAAATCAATAACCTATTGCAATAAGAGGCATAAATGAATCATAGACTCATTGAATGATTTGGATTGGAAGGCTCACAAAGCTCATCCAGTCCCAACCCCTGCACGGGCAGGGACCCCTTCCACTGGAGCAGCTTGCTCCAAGCCCCTGTGTCCAACCTGGCCTCGAACACTGCCAGGGATGGGGCAGCCACAGGTTCTCTGGGCACCCTGTGCCAGCGCCTCAGCACCCTCCCAGGGAAGAGCTTCTGCCTAAGAGCTCATCTCAGTCTCCCCTCTGGCAGGTTCAAGCCATTCCCCTTGGCCTGTCCCTACAGACCCTTGTCCCAAGCCCCTCTCCAGGTTTCCTGCAGCCCCTTTAGGCACTGGAGCTGCTCTCAGGTCTCCCCTTCAGGAGCCTTCTCTTCTCCAGGCTGCCCCAGCCCAGCTCTCTCAGCCTGGCTCCAGAGCAGAGCTGCTCCAGCCCTCGCAGCATCTCCGTGGCCTCCTCTGGCCTTGTTCTAATGAGTTAACACTGCTCAGAGATCTTAGAGCCGCTGTGGATGTAACTGTGCAAATGTCAGCTCAGGGTTTACGACAGCAAAACGGCACCTGAGGGAGCTGCTGTGACTGGTGCAGAGTTGATGCTAGAAAAACCCATCCTGTGTTGGCAGGTGTCCCCTGTGCACCCATATCTTGACTGCTGACAGCAGCTCAGGCCACCTCTGAAAGGACACAGGTATGTGAGACGAAGGGCTGGGTGTGGGAGCAAACAGTGCATATGGCAGAGCTTCCACATGAGGAAAGATGGAAGAGAGGAAAATGTCAGCTTGGAAGAGAGACAGAAACCTGAGAGAGCTCCGGAGAGGGAGCAGTTACTCTCCAATTCACAAAGCACAAAACCTGGGGTCCCAGATGATAACTAGCAAGTGACAGGTTGAAAACCAGCAAAGGTCTTTTGCCAGTCCCATAAGGGAGTCGTGGGCCTCACTGCCATGGGATGCAGTAGGCGACAAGTGAAGCCGTGCGTTGGGAAAGGGTTTCCAAACCTGCCTGGAGGACGGGTCCATGCTGTCAGGCTCGGGAGCAGGGGCGCTGCCTGCTCAGCCTGGCTGCACTCGCTGACTTGCAGTTGCAGGGAAGATGCAAATCCACTAAAGTCAGATGATTTACGGGAGCTTTGCAATTGGGTCCAAGGTTAGAAGCGGGGCCCAGATCTGCACATCAAAACAGATTTCCCATTAATTACTGCGGTGAGGCTTTTCAGAAAAGCATGAGGATTCACGAGGAACCTGTAATGTTTAATTAAAGGGGAGAAACCGATCCTGCTGGGAAAAACTTCCAGATCTCATGCCAAGCTCATCATCGACTTAATTTACAGGACAGAAGCAGGCCAGGAAAAGGCGTAAGCAGTAAAGTCATGGAACTTTTGCCAGTTTGGGATACAACGGCTGTGCAAAGGGTGATTTACAAATGAAATGAGATGAAGGCGAGGTGGAGCAAGGAAACAGTGAGAGAACTCCCAGCAGCGGAGGACGGGAGGATCTAACCTATACTCTGCTCCAGCTGCTCTTCTTGCTACTGCCCCGGTTCCTGCCTCCTGGCATGAAGGTCACTGGTCTCACACAGCCATGAAATTTGCCATTAGCTTAAATTACAAGTGTCCTTCAGGCTCCTAACCCGGGATGTCAAACTGTCGAGGCTGCCATGCCCGTGGCATGGACACAACTTCTGGTCTAACTCCAGCGATAGAATTACTTTGCATTGATCCCAGTGGCACCCCTCCTGCTCCCACCCGCTGCCAGGGAGCGTTTCTCCAGTTGCCCTGGAGGGGCTCTGCCTTTCTTGCCCCCTGCAAGCCTCCCGGTGTAACCATGCCCATGGCGGGATGCAGTGTGTGTGCCCCAAAAAGGGATTCTTGGTATTATTCATGTGGAAAAAATGCTGTGGGATCGCTTCCCTCCATGTAACTGACTGGTCCCATGACCTCAGTTTCATGACTCTTGATTTCTGAGTGAAATCATTTCCAATACCGAGAAGGGAGAGGCTGCCGGGTTTGTGGGGAAGGCAGCGGGGAGGCGAGTGAGCAATTGCTTGCAAAAGAGACTGGCTTGGGAGCCACACCTAAGAGGACTCCAGCCCTGCCTCCCCACACCAGCTTCCCCATGCCTTCTTAGCAACCGTGAGCAACCAGCGAGTTGGGACCCTGAGCAATATTTAGGAGCCACAGAAAGCAGTTGCTGGGGATGCCTGTGGTGGGGCGTCCATCAGTTCCCAAGTCCTGATGTGGAAAAGAGGGAGGGGAGGAATTCAGAGCTAAGAAGGGACAGGAGGTCACTGCAGAGTTACTCGAGTTCAGCTGCAGTTTCATGAATGCTTTGAATGTTGTTCCCTTCTGTCCTGGGCAGCCCTGGGCAGCAACAGAGAAAGCTGAAAGCTCAAAGTACTGGGGAAAAGAAGGAAACGAATAGAGGGGAATGACAGGAGAGGGGAATGAATGGAGGGGAATGACTCCTGACTGTACGAGGAGATGCCTCGAGCTCCCTTCATCCTCTCAGTTGCTGGAAGAACCAGGATTTTGCAACAAACCTGACTTTGAGTACTAGAGAGTGAAAGGAACTGCAGTGGCATCAGGTGGCTCACGTCACATCCCCGAAGCACCTCACGGGCAGCCCCAGGCTGCAGTGCCACAGCTAAGTACCTGGGATGAAGCTTCTCCTATGGAGCCAGGCTGAGAGAGCTGGGCTGGGGAAGCCTGGAGAAGGCTCCAAAGAGACCTTAGAGCAGCTCCAGTGCCTGAAGGGGCTGCAGGAAACCTGGAGAGGGGCTTGGGACAAGGGCCTGTAGGGACAGGCCAAGGGGAATGGCTTTAACCTGCCCGAGGGGAGACTGAGCTGAGCTCTCGGGCAGAAGCTCTTCCCTGGGAGGGTGCTGAGGCGCTGGCACAGGGTGCCCAGAGAAGCTGTGGCTGCCCCATCCCTGGCAGTGCTCAAGGCCAGGTTGGACACAGGGGCTTGGAGCAAGCTGCTCCAGTGGAAGGGGTTCCTGCCCATGGCAGGGGCTGGGACTGGATGAGCCTTAAGGTTCCTTCCAATCCAAATCATCCCATGATCCTACAAAAACCAGCCTGCCTCCTGTTCCTCCCCCCTTGGGAAAAAGGCTCTCACCATGTTTCAGAAAGACACCAGATGCAGAGGAGGGATTTCAAAGCAGAAGAAAACAAATTGAAAAGGCAAAAACACATGCAAAAAAGCCCAACCCAAGACTCTTGGGTGCAAAAAGCGTCGCCAGTGCCAGGAATACCTATGCAAGGGGGATGTCTGAAGATAAGCACCAGCTCACACCACAGATGAGAGAAGATCAGCCTGTCCGGGCAGCCCTTTGCATTCCTGCAATAGGATGGGGCTGAAGTGTACAGGCTGGAGACAATCATACAGGAGGGTCTGGGGCAGAGCCACAGGCTGAGCGATGCTGAACACCGAGCCTGGACCTGCTGTGGCTCTGACCAGGAGCAATCCCCCCACCTTGCATTGCAGCTTCCCTTTCTGTCAATAGAGGGAATGATATTTGCTGTGCACATAAAAAGAAATGTAATTAAATCACTAAGCCAGGTTGTAGAAAGTCCTAGGTGAGCTTTTGGGAGAACTTCACATTTTTGTCGCAAGGTTTAACCCTAAATCCACCATCCGCAACCATACAACAGTATCTTCCAGAGCTGTGCTCAGTTCAGCTTCCAAACCACAGGTTTTCCTGCTGTCTCAAGATGTGATCCACTGATTTGCTACATCCCTCAAGCAGAAATCCTCCTCGATACCCAGCCTAGAATTTCCATGTATTTAGCTTAATTCCCCTTGCAATACATCATCCATGCTGCTGCCTTCCTCCTCTGGGCACCCACCACTTGTGATTGGCAACAGCAGCAATCTCTCAGTTGACCTACAGCATCTGTTCCCATCTTCCATGTTTTTTGGGGACAAATCCAGCACGGAGCCAGGTCCTGTGAAGGTTTCTGCCCTGAGCTTTCCCATCTCCATCCCCACAGTGTAGAGAACTGGAGGCAGCTGGTGGGGCTGGTGCATGCCTCACAGCACAGGGATCGGCTGGAGAAGGGAGCACAGCAGTAATGTAAGGCAGGGTTTGCCCAGGGAATTAAAACAGTGAGCCCAGGCAGCCCTGCCTGCCAGTGAAAGCCTTTTCTTACTCCTGAGAACATTATCACAACAAAGAAAATACAATGAGAATGAGAGCAGGAGCTAAAGAGGGAACCTGGGCAGCACTGGGAGTGGAGGGAGGGGGAAAATATAAAAAGAAGGAAATGAATCAAGGATATAAGTGAGCAAATGAGCCAGAAATTTGGGTTAAAAAAGGCAGGATCTAAAAAAGGCAAAGAAAGAAAGAAAAATGGAGCACCATGGCAAAGCAAATCCATGGGGAAAAGGCAGGAGGAGAGCGCCTGGTCAGCCCCAGCAGACAAGAGCTGTGGAGGGGATGGGTGGATGAATGGACCCACAGAGCTCTTAGGCAGGTTCTTGGGATGACCACTGGCACCAGTGGTGCCCATGGCCAGTGTGCCACCCTGTGCCTGAGCCTGTGCCCCATGGCCGTGCCCAGGGAAGTGCCCCTGCTGCAGCAGAGCTCACATCTGATGGGTGCTCAGGGCTGGACCACAGACCTCATGGGCAGGGGGACCAGCACCCTCTGCCACAGCCACCTCTCCCATCTGCTTTTGCTTGTGCCAGATGGAAAGGGAGGGAGGGATGGGGGCTGGAGCTGCATCGCTGGGATGTCAGGGATTCATTTCTATTCTTTTCCCAGTGACATGTAAATGGCTGGTCCCAAAACGCTTGCTGATTGCTGTGTGTTTTTCCCAATGACACAAAGGCGAGAGGCTTTTGGAATAAATCATTTAGAGGCAGGGGGGGAAAAAAACACACATAAAGCAGCAGATCTGACCCCAAAGGCACGATCACCTCCTTCCTCCTCACCCTCCCCATGAGCGTGTTTTGGAGCTGCTCAAGTAAAAGGGGAGAGTGAGCAGGAGTAATTTTCCATGGATGCAGGGAACAATCGAGCCCCGCATGGTTTTCATCGTTAAAATGCTTCCCTCCAGCAGTTTATGTTCATCCCCACCAGACAAAGGCGATGTGCATGCAGAGACCAGTTTAGTCTTGCTCCACCCGCCGGTAGCGAGGAGCCGAGGTGCGGGGTGACAGGGAGGAGGAGTGGGGGATGAGATGCTAACGCCACGAGGTGGGACCTGCTCCAGCTCCTCTCCCTGTGCGGGCAGGGGATGGCTGAACCCGGCTCTGAGTCACCCTTACTCAGCCCCGGCCCAGCCTCACCCCTGCCCAGGTACATGGGCTGGCTTGGGGAGAGAAGAGGGGCACGGAGAAAACAAGCACGATGGTTTAGGGGGAAGCACCCAATGCTGCTGGTGTGGCACCATCATCTCTGCATGTGGACAGGAGGATGGGGGAGAAAGAAGGCCATGTTGCTTTGCAGTGGTGCTTGCTTCAGCCTTGTGCTGCCAGCTTGGCTTCTCCTGGGATCCAGCCCCTCCACTGACACAGCAGCTCCAACCACCCTACAGACATAGGAGATCACCTTCTCCATCCATCCATCCATCCATCCATCCATCCATCCATCCATCCATCCATCCATCCTCTGTGCAAACACCAGTCAGCAGTGGCACTGCACCCTGCAAGAGAGCTGAGGATGGATGCTGGTACCACGTTCACGGTGAGAGGCTTCAGAGGAGAGCAAGGAAACGTGAGCATCCTCAGCACTGTCTCCTCAACAGCACAGCCCAAAGAGGCCTGAACATGTCTGGAGGCATGAGACTAGGGAGTGAAGCCTGGGCCCTAAAGCAGAGCAGGGCGATCCCCAAGTGAAGCAAAGCCTCACCATGATGCTTTTTCCTCTTTGTCCTCAATTCCCTTCGCATCCCCATTCCTTTCAGACGGAAGAACATCTTTCAGTCACTGGCAAGGAGCTCCTGGGTCTGAGCATCACCTGCATCCCCCTTGGAAGGAAGGAGGACAGGGTCTGAGCCCCATATGTCCTGTACTCTGGTGTCAAACCTACCCACAGCTATGAAAAGAACAACTGTTTTTTATAGCACAGATCTGCCCAAAACAAGAGGTCCAGGCTTCTGCAGCTACAAGAGCTTTTAAATGGCCATCTCTGGGACGTGCAGGACAGCAGGGTGCAAGTTTGTGCCTGGCAGCTTTGCTGCTCTTGCACCTCAAGACACAGCATCATTTCTGAGCCCCTTTGGCACCTCTTCCCCGAGGGGTGCCTACCAAAGCCACCATCCTCAGAAACCTGCTGCTTGCTGGGGGAGGCAGGGCTGGAGGGGCAATATCACCAGTCTTACGGGAACCATGTCAAGAGGACTTTAGCTCTGAGTGTGAAGAAAGACTTAAAGTGACCAGTTTTCTCCCCTCCAAAAAAGTTTCTTAGTTCCTTACCAAAGATCAGCACAAAGGAGCTAAACTCGGGCCCAGACTCCTGGTGGGAGATCTCTAAGCAACATTTTTGTGGTGCAGAGTAAGGTTTTGCCAAACTCCTTCCACCTACGTACTCCCGAGCCAGTGGTTTAGACCAGCACTGGTTTGCAGTGCTTTGCCAGACCACTGAAGAAGGCTTTCAACAGAACATCAAAACATAGACCCGTATGAATCACAGGATCCAGTCGTGATGGTCCAACAGCCCTTTTGTGAAGGCCCATGCCCAAACCATCCTCACTGAATTACAGCCCCCCAGGTAGATATGCCAAGCTTTCTGCTCCCTGTTCTCCTTGAATGTGTGTGCTTTTTAAGCTCCTTTCCAATATCCATCAAATACATTTATAAATAGTTGGGTTTTACCTAAGAGGTGATGGCACTTACGTGGTCATGGAGAGATGCTTTACATATATAGCTTGTGTGGGAAAGATTTTGGATGGCTCCTTGACAAGAAGCATAACAAGGAGAAAGGCAGTTTCTACAGAAGATGATCTCAGGGAGCTTAGCCAAACAAAACAAAGGCCAGAAGGGGTAGGATTGCTACACATAAAAACACCCCAGAGAGAGCTGAGATGCCTATTTAAGCAGTAAGGACAATGCTGGCATGAAACCAACTGGGGAAAAAATCAGCTATGAGTAAATATAACTGGGAATAAAAAGGAGCTTCATAACTCTTAGAGCACTCAGCATGGGGGATGGCCTTGCAGGAGACACACTGGAGGCTGTGAGGATGGAGCACTGTACCTTTACAAACAGAATCCTAGGAGCATGGACAGCAGGTCTGGATTTGACTCAGAAAGTCTCTTCTGGCCCTATGCCTCCAATAGTAAAGATATCCTACAAGTCTCTGAAACTGGGAAGCTAAACCCAGTCCCAGCACTCAACGTGCCCACAAAGCTGTGTCAAGAGCTCTTGAAATCTTCCTAGATGAGAAGTCAACCCAAGAAGATACATGAGCTGGCTTCTCTTACATTGTGTGTGCCTTGAGATTGGTAACTTTTCAAAGAGCTATAATGAGCACGGATCTTGGAGGGCTGCAACAATAGCTTATTTTCAAGGAAAATTAAGAACAGCTTGTTTTTTCTAATCTTACAGTTTCCTCCAAACAAATGTGTCACAGCTGTTATACCTGGAGGTCATGGAAAAAAGGTCTCATTGGAACTGCTGCGAGAAGCGTTTTGGCTGAAGAGCTTGAATGTGTCCTGTATGAATACAATGAGAGACTGAAGAGAAACAGTCATCTTGCCCACGGAGACAGAACGATGAATAGCAGTCATGAATTTAAGGGGGAAAAGCACAAATACTTTGTAGTAGCAAAGACAGAAGAGTATTGGAAGGGGTTGTCCAGGGAAATGTTGGCCTCTCTGTCACTGAAGGGCTAGGATTTTATGAACGGGTTAGAACCATCTGTCAGGAGTGATTCCTGAAAAGCTGATCCTTTTCTGCGGCAGCAACATGGGTTATATGGCCTTCTGCAATGGCGACTACTTACTAGCTGTAATACAAAGCTCAGCACCAAGATGAAAATGACAGAGACTTCTTGATGGCTTATGTTTAAGGCTGGACACAGAACTCCTGCTAGCTGTTGGCAGGAACCTCTACGTCTCCACATGAAGTCACTAGTCCTAAAGCAGTCCTGAATGCCCCAGGCCTGGCCTGTGGCGTCACAGCCTGAACTGGAACAGTAAAGGCTTAATCAAGCCTTATATATTATTAACTTTACTTGCATTGCTTTACATGTGAGGCTCAGGAAAGGCTCGCTGTTAAAATGCAGAGTTTTAGAAGGCCCGGGGACACAGAGTGGTGATGCAGTTGACCAGAGTTTCAGTGCCATCACACTGGTGTTGCTGGACAAAGACCCAAGCTGCGGTGATGCTGGTCAGAGGAACAAGGTGGGGTTACATCAATCAGTGTCATCATGAGAATGATGAAATTAAAAAAAAAATACAGCTTTGTACAAATTCATATCTTGTGGCCACCTCCAAAACAGCTCATGGGGAAAAGTAGCCAGTTACCACAAGCAAGCGTTTTTCTGAACCCATTTAAAATCTTAAAACCACAATACATAAACCTAACAATAGCAAATGGCAAGACATCAGGAATCCATTGAAAGAAAAGCCCAGTATAATAGAAAAGAGAATGAAACGTAACTATCGCTGCCAAAGAATAATCTCCCATAAATATTTTTAAAGGCAAACAAGAGGATTATCAATGAGAGTTGAGACAGGATAAGGGCAGATAATTAAGTTCAAAAGAACATATTCGGTATTTCAAAGGTACATTGAGGAGACTTTTAAAAGTGACCTAACCCCCAATCTATTTTCCATAGGACTCAAGGTCAGAGGAGGTAGCCTGAAGGGAGCAGAGGCGACAGACCTCATCAGCTCCCATCCCACCTCTGCCTCTGTACAGCCTGAGGCTGGTCCTTTATCCTGCCTCAGTTTCCTCACCCACAAGCGACACAAGCACTGTAAGTTACAGCCTCCAAAGGGAGCAGGAGGGCTGCAAGGACTCAGAGGTGACATTGGAAGCTTAAATATGTAAAACACAGCTGCTATTTTCCCTGTCTAGTGAATACAAGTGGTCACAGGTATGGTGCAGGATCTGCAGCTGCACTCTGGTCTCCGCAGGGACCAGTTTCAATGTGCATGTTGTAGCCCATTAAGCTCGTGAGTTGATTTAGCAGAACTCCAGAGCTGCTGTACTGTGCACATTGTTCTGACAGCTGTTAAGGACTGACCTGCTGACTCTCACTGCTTCCTGCCACATCCTGTTCCTTGAAGGACAGCTGATTACCTTTTCCTCCCTAATGAGTTCAATGAGTCTGAAGACAGGCTGAGGCTGCCCACTTGCATAGTGCATGATCTCTGGCTTCCTCTGCTGCCTGATCTCTGTCGGCAGTCAGAGATTGAAGATATGTCTGTGTGTGAAGCCAAACACGGAAACGTCACAGGGAACAAGGAACTGTGAGCTAAGAAATTAATGTGCTGTAGGACAAAAGTTCAAGGAAGCACCAGGAAGGCAGAGCACCACTGGAATCTGCGCTGCAATTTGAAAGGACATATCCACTAGACAATCTGACCTGGGAACATTCTGACCCAAGGAAGAGCAAACATTTATATGGGGAGCAGATGGATGTCTGGAGGAACAAAATAGTAGTTAAAATACTCCTCCTCCCTGCCCCCCCCCCCCATTTCATAACTAGTTCTTAACTCCTGCCCAGCCAGTGTATTTCCTGTAATCACAACTGATCCCTTTCTTTGCACACCTCTGAAGCAGGTTTCCAGATCATCACCTGAAGTACTTGGTAGAAGTCATTGTAAGCAGGAAATCAAACTAACTAGGTCATCAGTCCAATCCTCAACAGCAATTTCAAGGTTTCTTGCCCTCCTTACACTACCTCTTTATCTTCTAGCACCTCAGAAAATCTACTGGGCTTATTAAGAGTTATGAGCACACACTTAGCTCTGCGTGGAAGTGTGCCCTTGCACTCCCCAAAGATTATGCTGCCCTCCCTCTGCAGTGGGAAGCTCTGTGGGTCAAGTTTGGGTAGCTGTGCGGGATTGCTGGGCTTACACACAGCAGGACATGTGGGAACCAACAGCTCCCCTAATGCCTAGTTACTTCGACAACACTGGGACAAGCATTGAGACGCTTCTGGGAGCACGGCTGTGTAAGTGGTGCTGCTTTGCACTGGCTCAAGCCTTTCCAGCAGGGTAAGAAATGAACCCTTCAAATCTCAGCTTCTTCTGGAGTTAATAACAAACAGGAGACAGGGTAAGTTAATGTGTACCTAAAGCAGCTTTAGGAAAACTGGAAAATTCTAGTAATGAAATAGAGCTGCCTTCATTTTAAAGCCTCCACTCCTAACTGTGTCAGCAGCTTGGTGGCTTATGTGACAGCAGTTTGCTGTCAATCCCTTCTAGATATCGTGATAGCACTGTTTGTCTTTAGATTTCAGTTTGTCACATACAAAGCAAGCAGTGGGGAGACGCCAAGGCCTGCACAACTCACGAGTCCTCTCCCCACCCCAGGGCTTTTTCTGGCTGAAGAGGTGCAGTGGGTGAGCAGGTCAGAGTGGGTGTGCTGCAGGGGAAGCTTGTGCTGCCATTGCTCTACCTGCTGCGTGGGTTAAGGCTCCCCAGAGCTGTCAAGCTGCCACCTTTCACCAGCCTGAAATTAAAGAGTATTATTTAAGTAAACAACCCGAGCTGCTAAGCTGGTCTGATGGCCAGCTCCAGCTCCACTCTCACTTGGAGCGATTGCTGATTATCTCAGTACACAGAGCCATGAGTAAATATTGGTTCAAACACAGATAACTCGTGGGCAAAAACACAAGGCTGCATGCAGCTCAAATAAACAACCTGCAAAAGCAACGTCTGCCAGGCCTGGACCTCCCCAACCCTCTTGCACACCCCGAGGGCTGCCCTGGCTGTTAGCACAGCTCTGTATGAGCTCTGCCAGGGACTGCGCTAAGCACTGAATCCACAGGGATTATACCCAAAATAAAGCAGCATGCAGCACAAACATAGAGCTGGAAGAAACCCCACTTTGCCCATTCTGCTGGTCAGAGGCCATTGTTGGGCTTGTTCTCAGCTACAACAAAGAGGTGAACTGGTTGCCTTATTCCGTAAAGGACGAGTGTGGGATATAACTTAACTGCAGGCTAAATCACCTTCCTTGCCCTCGAGGCTTGTTCATTTTTTTTATGGCAAAATATGCTTGTTAATGCTCTTATCACAGGAATGATCTAATCTGGGGTGGGGGGGGGAAGTCTCCTTTGAATACATCCACTTTAATGAGCTGCTGGGCGAAATGTTTAGGCAGGCAAAACTGACTCTGAACTCGTTTCTGACAGAGCAGATTCTGCACAGGTCTTAACGTTCATCCTGCTGACATCTGGTTGTTTTGATAACATTCCCAAACGAAATGCGGAGTTACAAAAGCTGAGCTGTACTGTGCACTTCCTCGTCCCTAAGGTTGACTGATCCAAGCACAATAGGAACTGGGGGAAAATAAGCCACGCCGTCCAGCTGCCTTCCCGACACGGAGGCTGTGAAAGTGGCCCATCCTGCAAAGAAACATCAGATTGTGCTGAACGATTCTGTAGGAGAAAAGGGAAGCTAAGCAAAAAAATATATAAATCTACCACACAAAGGCTCCAGCAAGCAAGGGAGGGAAAGGGGTCAGCAGAGAAAGAAAACGTTCATGGAAGAACTCCAGAAAGCCGCTGCATGCCAAAATGCCAATCACAATGTGACCACAGAGGGGCTTGCTTTCTCAGCACCCCACTGCTCTCACCCAGTGCTCAACCTCCCTTTGATGGCACTGAACTTTTTGCAAGAGCCTCCATCACCTCTTGTCAACTTGGCGAGGGAAGCAGAAGGAGAGGAGAGGATGGAGATGTGCTGCATCAGGCTCAATGCAAATGAAAGAGAAAATGGACTGTGGAAGCAAGGATGTTGCAATATCTCCTGCTATTGTTTTGTAACTACCTTTGCTTTCCTCATGACCACTTGTTTGTAACCCAAAGAAAAATCAATACAAAACCTAAGCTTGTGGAACATTATCCTTCAGCTACAGAACCATAACAACACACTGCTCAGGCACACTTCTTTCCCCAGGACTCTCAAGGTGCCATCCTCTGACCGCATCTTGGGCCTTCTGCTGTTGGCTAACCCACTTCCTACCTGACTATATTTCCTGTTCTTACTTCTGGCTTTTCCCTTTCCCCCCCCCCCCCCCATTATTTCTATGTGGAAAGTGAACAGCAAAACCTGACGAGTTCGATCCTGCAGATGTAAGGAAAACAATTCAGCACTTATCAGATGACAAGCATGATGTTGGATTACACCCCTGAATCAGATAACGAGACTTTAAATCATTTTAAGCATCTGTTATCTCATCTGCAATCGGTATAAAGTCCTCTTCATGTCAGCTGGTTTAAGTGAGAAAACAGAGATCCAACATTTCTTTGGTAAGAAGTACAGACATCTGTTGGCCTGACAAACTAGTGACTGCTTTCCTTTAGTTCAATATCTCACAAAGATCTTGGAAAAGAAATTCTTCCCTGTGCTGGTAAACATCTAAGAATTCCAGCTTAACTTGGCAGTGGCATGCAGGATCTCTTTCCAGCACAAGTGGGTCTGCAGAAAACCTGACCTTCAAATGAGATCATTCTCACTTGGGTGACAATGAAAATGAGGAGAGTTTTCCACCTAGAAGGAGTGTTCTAATTACATGTCCCACAAAGATGAGAATAGATTCTAACACGCCAAATAGTGATTTTTTTTTTTTTTGTGAGGGGAGTATTTAAAATTAGATAACTGGTAGTTAACCGTTACCTGTAAGGAAGGGAACCGAAAGCTCTAAGGAAGGAGATGGGTTGACATAAGAGCCCTGCTGTGCAATGCTTGTGAACTACAGGGCTTAGGAAGTTTAGAAATACCACTGCCCAGTGTTTTGATAAAGGCCTCACAAACTTTTGTTGTGCTTCATCTCCACACAGAGCTGACCAAGATGAACGTTTAAATTATTCTGGGACTAAAAGTGGCTACATTACAGAGTGAGGAAGTCATCACACACAGTGATTTCTGTGGAAACACATCAGAATGGACATCTCTGCCTCAGTTTCTGTTCGGTTTTGGTGGGCTGCACCTCTAGATAACCCTTAAAACTGTAAGAACAAGTAGAGTCTTTCTGGAGAGGAAACAGAAAGAAGGGCCACAAGGATGATCAGGGGCTGGAGCACCTCCCCTATGGAGCCAGGCTGAGAACATTTGGGCTGTTCACTCTGGAGAAGAGAAGCTACGTGGAGACCTCAGAGCAGCTTCCAGTGTCTGAAGAGGGCTACAAGGATGCTGGAGAGGGGCTCTGCATCAGGGACTGGAGCGATAGGACAAGGGGTGATGGGTTCAGACTGGAACAAGAGAAGTTCAGGTTGGAGATAAGGAAGGAGTTCTTGACTGTGAGGGTGCTGAGGCACCAGGACAGGTTGCCCAAAGAAGCAGTTAATGCTCCGTCCCTGGCAGTGTTCAAAGCCAGGCTGGACAGAGCCTTGGGTGACATGGTCTAGTATGAGGTGTCCCTGCCCATGGCAAGGGGTTTGGAACTGGGTGGCCTTAAGGTCCTTTCCAACCCAAACTATTCTACGATTCTATAAAAGGCAATCGGAACAACTTGATTGTCTGGCTCAATTGATGTATTATTATTATTTTTTACCATTTTTGGGGAGTTACTAAGTGTGTAATGGTATGTAAGGACTGTACATACTTTAAAAGAGAGCTCATGTTTTTCTTTCTGTTGTACTTCCCTAGTCAGCAAATAAGAGACAGCTTAATTCCCATGATACTGCTAAATGCCATAAACATCAATTTCCACATTCAAGAAGAGCTATGACAGCATGATCTAGCCAAGCAGAAAATATACGGGGAGTTCTGCTACATGTCAAATATATTTTTTTTTTCTTCCCCATTCACCTTCACTGGAGCTTTGTTACTCCTCTAGAACATGGACATGGGAGCTGTTTCATTGACACCTGCAGCAGCCCCCTTTCCAATCGCCTCCTCAGTGGTGGAAAAACACACAGAAGCACCAACATTTGCAGCCGTGTCATTTAGTTATGTTTTAATCAGCTAAACAACAGAACAGTTTATCTTTCCTTCTCAGAATAAAAGATGTGATACAACCATGGTATCAACGTGCAGGACTTCAGAACTGGCAAGTCTTACGAGTGTTTCAGGTCCTCTACATCTTTCTAAGCACTAGTTTCGTGTCATCTGATCACAAACACTTGCAAACCTGGAAACACACAATGAAGAGGAAGGACATTCAGTTTCATTAACCTGCCCATTTCTTGCTCTAACATCTGTTTACATTAGCCATCAGTTTGGAATTTGACTTCAACTTACTCCTGTGCTGCCATAAACTCTTCCTCCAGTCTTTCAGAGGATGAGACTCTCTGCCTCTGTGTTGAAAACTGCTGTGCCACAACTGACACAGGCAAGCAGGAATTGATGCCCACACACCAACTGTTAGGGTTCACTGCCCAGCATGAACTGAGCATTCACTCAGCCCTGGAACTGAGATGGCTTTGGACTACGATGATAGAGTGGGTTAAGTTGGAAGGGCCCTTAAAGCTCACCTAGTTTCAAGCCCCCTGCCATGGGCAGGGACACCTTCCACTAGCCCAAGTTCTCAAAACCCTGTCCGACCTAGCCTTAAATGTCAAACTAGGGATGCAGCTGGCGCAACTAAGACACTGATGCGCAGTTACTCCTGCCTACTGCCAAGGATAGGGGAATTATGGCAAACCAGAGGTAAAAAACCAGCTGGAGATGGCAACATCTCAAACTTCCTCAGCTGGTAATCCTGAAATCGTGAGTCAGAGGCTTCTCTGTGAAGGTTTATGAATCACTGTCACTGCTAAACTGGAAGTTAGGCTATCTCAGCAAAACCACAGCTGGAACTAATCCCACACCATATTTAACACACAAAAGCAAAACAGGTCGATTGGGCTTTTTGCAGACTACAGAGCACCACAGCATCAGCTGGATCACTCACTGTAAAATAGGATGATGGCCCATGGAGACAACAAGCATCCAAAGGGCAAAGCTGTTCCCAGCACCACAGTAAAGAGGAAAGCAGCTGCAAGGGTGATCTCTAATGCAGTTCCATTATAAGGAATTACAGTCAGATTACTACATGAATAATAAATGCCATTATTAGAAATAATGAAACAAAATGCTCAGGCAGTCCTTCCACTGACTAACACATTCATTCCCCCATCAGGAAAACCTTTCTAATACAACACCCAAACCATGAATTGCTAAATCTTCTCTGATGTGCTTCATTTGGTCCGGATATTCCTGAATTGCAGCTCTCCCATTGTTTCAAATCGGTCTCTGGGTACTGCACTAAATGGCAGCCAGCTTCCCCTCCATAAATCAACCACCAAATCTAGAGCGCGAGGTGAAAGCGAGCACTAATGTCTCAGTTATGTTGTGTTCTGGGAGCTAAGTGCATGTAGCTGCAGCAGGAAAGGGATTTTTCTCTCATACCTCTTACTTACCACAACTCCCAGACTAGCCACTGGCTGCTGGCCAGGCTCAGCTTCTCATCTAAGCTGTAGGAGAACAGAGAGTGTTTTCTTTCAGCAATACACTTTGTTCCATCATAGTCAATCAGAGCAGTTTCAGGACACAGAAGGTGGGTTGGGATTTAGACACTTATCCTTGTGCAAAGTGGAACCAATCAATGGACTCAGAGCTCCTGGATGGGAATATTTTAAAGCAAATACAAATGAGCAAGATAGTAAAAAAAAAACCCACCTAAAATATAATCAAATGCCCCAATGCAGCTATGGCATCTGAAGGCAATAAAACAGGCGTGCCCAGCGCGGGTTGAATAAAGCAAACACAGCCATCTGCACTGATTTTTTCCTTTTTAGAAAGCCACTGTTTTGAAAATCACTACAATGTCTCTTTAGTGGTGCTCTTTGGCTCTACAAACACCTTTTCCCACTTGATTTACAAGGCACACTTGACTGCAAACTCAATTCACTATCATTTACACCATTATTCTGAGCTGTCTTTCCATACAGGATAAGCCACGCTGTTTAGGAAGTGCCCTGACTTCTGACTTGGTTTTCAGGCTGAAATGGTCAGAAATGGCGAAGACAAAGCTCTCTTGTCATGGCAATTATAACCTATTACACCCTCTTTACCTTTTGTACGTATCTGCTGCTTTTAAGCTGAATTTTAGATTGACCCCCAGCCCCAAAAGGATGAATCTGTGTTTTCATCGCTATCATCCAAACGAGAAGTGGAGCACCCAGCTTCCAAACTCCCATCCTTTCCTCCGGACTTTGCTCTTGCCATGGGGCTGTGGAAAGACCCAACTGTGCCCCCAAGCCTTAGATCTGCCAAATCCTTGCGGATGAAAAGCGGAGCGCTACGTTACATTACAGCCCGACTTCTGCCCTGCAAATAGCCGGGATTTACTCGCTTCCCCGCCAAGGTACAACACAAAGCCCTTCTCCATTCCAGAGGCAACCACCAACCATTCCCCAGGCAACCAAAGCTCTCCATTACTGCCCCAGCCAGCACAACACACAGGCCAGAGGGACACTGCTCACTGCGAGCGGGGGCACGGCCACAGCCCAAACCCTGCACCCCAAACCCCAGCCACAACTTGGGGCCCTCCCTTTAGGGCCCCTCTCCAGTCCTTGGGGGACCCTCTTGTTGTTTCAGTCCAAGTTTCTCTCAGCATCTTGCCCACAGCGGGAGCCACGAGGGGGGCATCCCCTGCTCCCCCTCTGAGCCCTGAGGCGATGCCCAAACCCCGGCCCCCCTCGGACCCTCCCGCCTCGCTTCCCCGCGGACACTGGCCCCGCTCTTCCCCCGGCGCATGCGCGAGGCCGGGGCCGGCCCAGCCCCTCCCTTCCCCCGCCGTTTACCTCAGCCGGGGGCGGCGG